>NC_039300.1:2801823-3101823 GCF_003368295.1 Carassius auratus | reverse complement strand
TTTATGCATATAAGAGGTTTCCAGAAACAGTTTGTTTTTGTTTAGTATATAGTAGGGCCGGGACTTTAATGCGTTAATTGAGATTAATTACACAAAAAATAATGCGTTAACTAAGATTAATTATTTACAGAAAAAAAAAATCCTGCATTTTTAATAACTTATTTTTGCACCGCGGAACGTTTCTCACTTGATGAGTTTCGGCGGACCGATTATACTGAAGCACCAACTAGCGTTCGCATATCACCGCAGCAGCACATCGAGCCTCAAGTATCACCTAAACGCAAAACATATAGCAGCTAGCGTGGACTTTACACTTTATGTTGAACTATGTATTATTTTGTTGGTGCAACAGTTTATGTTGAACTCTTTATTGTGTTGGCCAAGGTTGTTGAGAGTTGGACTTAGTATGTTATGGCCTCTGAAGCAACAGAGAGATGTTTTCTAATAGTCAGTGTTTCCAATGTTCTGAATGTTATTGACAGTATTGTGTATTACTTAAAAAAAACACTTTACAGAAGGTTCCAGCACCTATAAGCTTCCTGAATTTCTGAAATGTACTATTTCTAAATTGTTTCTAAATATGCTATTGCTACACTTCATGGCAAAAATTGCACTGGTCTGCTAGACTTGGTTGAACAAAAATAAACAATATTTTGTTGCTTAAGCTTATGTATTCAGTCATTATTCAATGGTATACTATAAATCCATGTGAAAAAAAAAATTACTTCTCACTGTTCTCAGGTCAAATATTTATATGCGATTAAAATGTGATTAATTTCGATTAATTAATTACAAAGCCTCTAATTAATTAGATTAATTTTTTTAATCGAGTCCCGGCCCTAGTATATAGTAAGGAAAATGTCCTGTATGTGATAGCAGTCAGGTCAGCCAGCTTCTGTGTTTAGTATACAGCAGAGGATTACAGCCGGAGTCAATACTGCATTAGCTCAGTGGGAGATCTTAAAGACCTCAAATTTGCTAAATATAGATAGAAAGCCTCAGGGGGAAGAAAAAGAAAGAAAGAAATCATTCAAACTTACCTTCCATACTTCTGACTTTCTGCAGTCAGCAATGAGGGTGTCCTTGATTCCTGTGATGCCACATAAAGGAAACTGTTAGTTATAGCATCAAATCAGTTTTGCTGATGCACCATGGAACTGAAAGTCAAGAAAAGCTTTACTTCCTGTTTTGAGTTTTTCCTGCTTTAAGAATGCGCAGACATATATATATATATATATATATATACACATACATCATATAAATATTATAATATGTATGTATGTATGTATGCGTGCATGTGGAAAATACTATTTGGTATATTTCATAAATGTTAAATTTACATATAGATCTTGATCTGTGGTTGTTTTCATATACTGATTAAGTTATATTATTTAAAAGTAACATATTTACAATAATCTGAGCCATTGGTCTTGGAATTCTGCTGTCGACCCCCCTGAAATATATTTATGTTGGAAGTGCAGCATAACCATGTATAATACTTTGAAAAACACACACATACACAAATATCATCAGCCTATAATTAACTTTGAATCCACATATTTAACATCGCAAAATCACTTTGTGTGTGTGTTTATGGCCAATATTCATAAAATGGTGTGAACACAAATGACAGTCCAGAACACAGCCGACAGTTATAAACTTCACAGAATGTAACACATGGGCTAGTGAGAACTGAAGTTCCATTATGACATCATCAAACACTCCGCGTCCCGCAACACTTCAAACGGAAACAGCCAGAGCAGAATTGTCAAAGTGAGCACTCAGTGGTGAAACTGAACTGGACTTGCTAACATTAGCAGAGCAGCTAACAGAAACAGTGCGGGCATTTAATGAGACAAACATGGCGCAAAAAGCGGAACACAATCCACATTGTTTCCTTATTAATCACCAAAACAAACGCTTAAACAAACGACTGTGACTCCTTCGTGCAAACCCAGAATAAACTCATCTCTTCAAAATTCTGACAGCTCCTCCTCGGAGTTGAACTCTTATAAATGACGAAGCACGAGGCTGTGCGTGCAAGAAGTATGCATAAAATCGCTAGAATACTCCATGAACTTACTTTGCCAAACTATTTTTTTCAAGCCATACTCAGCTCCAGCTGCCATCTTGAGTTGAGTCGAAACAAATGCGAGCCTCCGTCATGTGGGAGGAGTGAGAGACAGTGCACGCGCACAAGCGTTCACGTCCGGACAGTTTTAACGGAGCATTATGCTTATGGAAAGCCATTTTAACATTTAATCTGTAATCCGTACCAGTTTCTATTTTCATGATACCAGTACTTATTTTTTGATACTAGTATATTTTCCATTAAATACTAATACCTATTCATCAGTTACTAATAATTATTCTTTAGGTATAGTGTTTGTTCATACTAGTGTCTTTTGCAAAGTTAATATTACTTATTCATTAGATACTAGTACTCATACCAATCGTGACTAGTATTTTTATTTATATTATTCTTGTTAAGAAAAAATAGAACCAGTGCTTATTATTTAGTTACTAGTAACCAGGCACGTGCAGAGGGGGGGGGGGGGGGGGGAGGCGGCGTTGGGTGCTTGAGCACCTGCCCCTTTGCCCCTTGGTGCCCAAAGAGCCCTTTTGTCAAAGCAAAATTTTCGCAATTATTTTTTTTTTTGTCATAACGTACCCTTTTGTGAATGCCTGCCCATGCCCAATCTAAATTTTAGTAAAATTGCTGAATAATAATTTAGCTGTCAATAAGATGACCCACATGATGACCTTTCACCTGACGACGACCGGGAAGATTCGTCACGCCGCGCGCACATTTTTTAATTGCTAGAGGATATTTTCAACACCGCGGAAGCTGGTAAGTGGTGTTTCATTCTCAGCAAAGTGATTTTTATTTTTATTTACTTATTATTATTTTACAAGAACGACGTGATGTGAGAACATGCAGATATGTTGCAGTGTGTAGCTGTAGTGTAGAAGTAACATTAGCGTGCTGTTTGAGGGAGAATCGTTTCACAGGCATCGAGGGCAGAGGCGTCATGCCCATTCAAAGAGTTCTGGGCAAAGTGGATCTTAAATGCTGCTTCCAAATTCAATGCTAAATTCAAATCTGTGTTCGCTGGCAGGCGCTGAGCCAGAGACAGACGCGTTCGTATAACGCTTCATGATAACCAATCAGAAACAATTCTGTTGCGCTTATAAATGCAATGGCCAATCAGAAACGTGCAGAAGAGTCGTCACTGAAACGCGGTGTTTTGTTCACTTGCTCACTGACTGATTTATTTAGTGAATTCTCTCATCAGAAACAACAAAAGTGCAGATGTAATGTAAAGTGCTTCAGTGATTTTAATGGGAGTTTTTGAGAGTGCCTGAACTCTAGCTAGACTGAATGAAAATGTTCTTTGATAATGTAAATTTTCTTTACACTCTGTAAAATGAAAGTGTTACAATAAGTAACTTACAATATTGTTATTAAAATTTACATTAAATGCAAATTCAGTCATATTGAAAATATTATATGGCACTTAAGTAAAAAGTCTGGGTATTATGTGTAGTTAATAGATTACACTACTTTTCCATATATTGATCAAATAACAATCTATAAAGGTGCAAAACGCGTTTACTTTCACGTTTGAGAATCGAGATATTTCCTGATATATTAAGCATGTTTAGAATTGTTTTGAATTAAAGGAAAAATAAATAAAACATAATCCTATATCAGTTATACAGTGCTTTCGTAGCATGACTTATACCCCCCAATGTGCCCCCTCAAAAATCATGAATGCATGATGCCCCTGATCGAGGGGTCTGGTCTTTTTATGTTATTTGACTAAACTTTTATTATATTTTATTACAGACACATTAATGCTCCGTACATGGCACACTGGTGCTACAGACACATTAATGCTCCGTACATGGCACACTGGTGCTGCAGACACATTAATGCTCTGTACAGGGCACACTGTTGCTACAGACACTGAATGTTTTTATATTGTACAGGTCACACTGGCGCTACATACACATTAATGTTCTGTAAGGGCACAATGTTGCTACAGACACATTAATGTTCTGTACAGAGCACACTGGGGCTACAGACACTGAATGTTTTAACATTGTACAGAAAACACTGGTGCTACAGAAACTGAATGTTTTTACTGTCAAGGCGCCGGCCTGATCTGGGTTTGTTTATGTTGTGTCCTGGGGCCTGTTCTTCGTACGTCACTTATTACATCCAAGATCAAATGACACATCCAAGATGATATCATCATGCTAATCATGATCCGGCCAGTTGGGTTCTTCGAACACACCTGTTGTGTATGATTAGTATCGCTGGATTGAGTTATCTGAGATAATGATGCGTTCATGTGTTGTCTTAAAAGGGGATATGTATCAATACTCGAAACCATGATCAGCAGTGCAGCGATTGGCTGGTGGCAAGACGGCAATGTAATGACGTCATATAATTTAAAATGACACCCGACGAAAAACTTGACAAATTTCTGGAATTTTATAAGGAAACAGCCAAGCGAACAAAACTACATAAATGTTATAATAGATACATGAAAAAGATAATAGATACATGTTTTTATTTTATTAGAATTTTTTTCATGATTCCCAATTATTTAGATTTGCTATTTATAATAGTTGTGCAGTCTTTACATTTTTATTTCAATGTAGAAATTATCTATTCATTTCAATTTATATTTGGAAAGATTTGTTACATGACAGCATTAATGAAAGTTTCTTAAGGGTCATTATCATGTTATCTGCATCTCCTGCGCTCCATCAAGCCACTCTTATAATAGCTTAATAAAATTATTAAGTAATTTTATGACAAATAAATATTTCAGTGAGTAAAACTGGCTGTGTCTATAGTAGGCTGTTAAGGACTACACAGCATTTTTATATTATTTTTAAATTATTTTTTTAATGATTATTATTTAAAGTTATTGTCCCTGGATCAGTACGATACTCTTATAATAAAGTAGCGGTTATAGCAGACACATTTTGAGTATCAGTTCTGATTGAAAAGAAGCGATCTAATCCTGTTTATATGAAATAAGCTGCTCCCGAGCAGGTTTAAGCTTACGGACCTGTTGCTATGACAGCAGCTCCGGGATGAGAGATCAGTATTGAAATATGTACTAGTATCTAATGAATAAGTACTAGTATTTAATCAATAAGTACTAGTATCTAATAAATAAATACTAATATCTAATAAATAATTACAAGTATATAATTGTAAAGAGGCTGAAGAGATGTGCGGATCTTTGTTCAATCTTTTATTGGGCAGAGGCGTGATCATAACAGGCATGGGTCAAACAATGGCAAACAGGTACTTAGAGGGAAAAACACAAGAATAATCCTAGGGCAAGCGATGTCCTAGGGTCTTCGATGAGAGAACAATATCCAAAAGGGGTAGACAAGAGGGGTAATCCAGTAACTAGAGCAAATGTGTCAAAACACGAGAAGGAGGGCAAGGCAATGAAAATACTTGACTATAAAAACAATAAACTGACACAAGACTATGAAAACTATAAACTGAAACAAGAGTATGAAAACCAGAAACTAAGACAGCACTATGAAAACAAGAACCTAAGACAAGACTATGAATACAAACATGGAATGGCTTTGTATCGCAGCTATCCCAAGGAGAGGGATATATGCAGAACAATACTCGCCAGTGTGTGAGGGGAAGTCCAATGCTTATAAAGTGTGTCTGATGATTGTGCTGTGTGTGTGTGATTGGTCTCAGGTGCATGGTGTGATTGTTATTAGGTGAATGTGATTGGTAAAATGGAGCATGGGAAATGTAGTCCAGGGTGTACTGTGTAGTGTGAGAGTCTGTGTTGTGGTGAACAAACGGAATTTCAATGGCTGGATCATGACAATAATCAATAAGTACTTGAACCTAATAAATAAATAAATAGATTAAATGTTAAGGAGGCTTGCCATATATGCACAGATTTATAAGCTTCAACCACAGTTTGTGTTTAAACAGTCTATTTGAATAGATTTTGTAAATCATATTTAAAAAATAATTTGTATTATATTTGGCTTTGTGAATTCACTGTTTTGATAATGGACCTGTTCTAATTATTTATTTATTTTTCCTAGGAGTGAGTTTATTTTTTTAAGGCAATTTCTGTATAGGTGCATATGTTAAAATGTTTAATATCTTAAAGGATTACAAAAAACAAACAAAGAATCAAACAAACAAAAATAAAAAAACAACTATTGAACATTCCATCATCAATGCTCTGGAGTCATGATAAAGTTGATTAAAGGGGTCATTCTTCAATTGGAATGACATAGGAAAGGAATTAGTTATTTTTAATAACAATGTGTTTTTAAAATTGAAATGTTCAGTAAAATTCATGCTTAAAGGCATGGATGTTTTTTTACTGACTATATTAGTGATCCTATTTTCACCAAGAGAGGCAGTAACACCACAGATAAATCCAGATTTTTCTAAAATTGCCTATTATGGTAGTTTTAAGATCAAAGGACAGTTTGGAAATAATATGTTAAATCTGCAAGTTATCAGCATAACACCAATAAACTGTGACACATGATCAAAATTATTACATAATTTAGCAACATTTTTGAAAATTAAGAATAATTATACCATGCACTCCTCAGAACAGCCATCACCTGCAATGACCTTTACACACAAAAAGTAAACATAAAAAGCAACAGCATATATGTCTGAATTCAGAATTATTTAATATAATTATACATACAAAATAAATGTTTAATCCTTAAATTAACAAAATAGATATTGTGGTGAGACATCTCCTTTTAATTTTTCTTAAAGAAAAGATTGCAGGGACAACATACCCGTGTAATATTTTAGAATTAATGTTTTTTAGCTAAAACAACTATTGCTAAAACTAACTATAGACTAACTAACTAATAGAATAACTAAAACTCAATACACAAATGTGTATAAACTGCATTATTTACATTAGACTGCGCAGGCTATACAGCATCCCCCCATCTTATGTTACACCTTTTTAATGCATGTGTAATCTTAACTTCGGATTGGCCAGATCATTCTCATCCCCAACTCTCACTGGCCAGCTCTTCCGAGGAGGCAGGGTTAGGTTAAAGTATCTGAGATGCCTTTAAGAAAAAGTTCATATAGTCAGCCAAAACACAAGAAACAGAAGAGATTGCAGAGTTTAGATTAAAAAAAAAGAAGAAGTCAGGATTCAAACAGAGAAAACAGATGGCAGGCCATGGAGGAATCAAGGGGCTGGTGCTTTTGCTTGGAATAGTCTCACAGGTAGAGTTATGTCACATTTTATTGATTCACTTTTCATTTACCTTTATTTAGAAATTGAGTACTCCATAACATGTGTCATTGAATGATGTGACATCAAAGAAAATGGTACTACTTTAAAATAAAATGTAAAAAAATTATGATTCTGTCATGTATTCATACTTTTTTTTTTTTTTTTACAAATGCTATGCAGTTATAAAAAACACTTAGAATAAAAAAGTGCAAATTATACTAATGTTTACAATCTAATAAAAGTATTTATGAATGCTTTCATTTACAGGCATCAGGTACTGCTCATCTGGATCAAATTCACAGTATCTGTTTAATTTCAAATTCATACTCATAAATATGCTGTTCTTGGTTGTGATTTGTGTTAAAATTAACCGACCAAACGTTTTTTTTTTTGTCTTTTCAGGCAGCACAATGACCGTGAGCGTTTTTACGGTGACATCAAAGAGCACAGTATTGCGCTGGAGCAAATATGAAGGAGCATTGTCCTACAGAGTAACAGCTTCTCTCCGAAACTCTCAAGTCCCCATTGTCTTTGCCAGCTTTGGACAAAACACTATTATGGGCTCCATCAATTCTCTAAATCCCAACACTGCGTACACCTTTCGTGTCGAGGCCCTGGACAGCCAAATGAACATGCTGACAGATGCTGCTGTGGATGGATCTACTGGTGCGTACTGAAATCTGTACATGGCTTGCTAAAGAGTGATAGGATCTAGGAAGTGTCTTCAGAATTGAAAGAAATGTCCATGACATTTTTATTCCAGGAAATTACAGTTTTTAAATTCTGTGATAATTCTAGGTTATCAAAATAGAATTCCTGAACTTTTTAATCCTCTTTCAGGCTTAGCGTCTTGTTTGTTGAATTGACCTTGAAGCAGTTAAACTTTTTTTATATATATAAATTATGCTCCAAGTGTTAACTGCAGTAAACGGATGATGCTTGAAATGAATGGAACTGTAAAATGTCTTATCTTATGTTCAGCTCCTGATGTGCCCACCATTGTGATGGCATCCTCTAAAGAAAGCCAGAGCATCACTGTGGAATTCCCTATGGTCTCCGGTGCCACTTCCTACATCCTGCGTGCTGAGACAGATGACGGATCATTCTTCTCAGAGATCCCAGTACCTGGCTCTCCGGGCACTATCACAAACCTCCAACCATACACAGACTACACTCTTAGTGTCATGTCCGTCAACAGCGCAGGCAGAAGCCAGCCTTCCTACCCCGTGGGGGCTAAGACAGGTATATTCTTCTAGTCTCTCTCCACCCTTTTTGACCTAGAGACCAAAGAAATTATCCATTCATGAAGGGACAGATTTGGCTATTCTCTAACCTTCACCCAGTACTGTAAACTTATCCTCTCATTGAGAAAGATCAGGATAAGCTACATGGCTGATCTCATGGGCTTGATGTTTACCAGCATGCATAGCTTGTGTTCACATTTTCAGTGAAATAGGTTTCTCACGCATGTGTCCCTAAGTAACAATATACCGGGTTAGCTCTGTAGGCAAAATATGAGAAGTTGAACTATGACAAAAGGGCTGTCCTCCTCAAAGGACATGGCACAGAAAATGTATTCTGTGCCTTCACCTCAGGGCCTTCAGCGGTTTTGTGTCATTGTTCAGGTAGCACGTTTTCCACCTGAGACGGTCACCAAGGAAATAATAAGGGAAGGGAACTTGATTCTCAGAATAGCCTCGATATGATATTGTATCACAAATATCCAAAGATTTACGTCATGCACATGATCCAAAACATAACAATGGGGTGTTTTCTTTAAACAACTTAAGCAATCTGAGAACTGTTCCAATTATGAAACAGCCGGAAGTGGTAAGAGTAGAACCAAGGCCTAGGGTTTAGTGAAAAGAATCCAGTTGCCAAACGCAACTGTCAATGAAAGACAGCAGTAAAGAACAGGACAGACAGGGGAAGGGTAGGACAGAACAAGAAATTGACCTGCCGGAAGAGGAAAAGGAACAGAGGGACTGAAGATGATGAAATAGACCAGTAGGGACCTAAAGGGAATGAAAGGGAATGATAGAGGACATAAAGGACATGGCAAAACAGGAAAGGACTGGGAATGGAGGGGAACAGAAAGTAATGGAAGAAAATTGAAATAAATTCATGGGAGAGGGATGAAAATGATATGCAAAGACAGGACAGGAAATTAAGTGATGGGAAGTGAAGAAACTAAAAGGAAAGGAAAGGAAAGGCACTGTCCTCATTATGTAAAGCCATTTGACACCTGTTAACTGTCCCTCATAGCCATATCACTAAATAAATCTAGGATTTTAAGTCTCAGTTGAAAACTAATATTTTTACATTAGCTTTCGCAGAGGAAAGACCATCGTAGAGCCCTTTTGTAGAGGAACAACCCAAATGTGTAATGACCTGATAAAGGATGTTTGTCATCTGTTGGTTTGTTCATAATGTGGTTTATTCTTACTAATTATGTTAGATTTTATAGTTTTTTTAATCTTTGTATATGTTTTCTGTTAAATCGCGAAGCACTTTGGGTGACAAAATTGCGTAAAAATGTGCTATACAAATAAAATAAAGTTGAAAGTTGAAGTTGAAAGGATCAGAATTAGATCACTTTGCTTGGTATTCAACCTTCAGAAAAAAATCTTCATTACCTTTGGTCACAACACAGATGAGCTCTCACTATTAGTTTTTCTCTTCTGTTGGACCCCAGTCCTTTCTGCTCCCCAGTTCAACACCAGCTCTCCCAGCAACAGCAGCATCCTGGTGAAGTGGGAACCAGTGAATCACGCTGTCCTCTACAGTCTCAGCATCATCAAGGAAGGCTCGTTCAGCCAAAGTGCCCTCAACACCACAGAAACTCAGGTTTACTTTCCAGACCTGGAGGCAGGAACCGAATACTGTGTTAAAGGAAATGCATGGAGTCCTGAGAACATTCCCGGAGATGAATTCACAGTTTGCCAGATCACACGTAAGACAATAGAGATGGAAAGAGAGAGTTTATTTAATACTTAAGTAGACTGAAACTGCTGCACTTGATATACATTTAAACTTTTACGTATTTGTTATACCTGTAATTAACATTTAAGGAAAAGAAAGGGGTCAATAAAAGAACAGCCAACAAGGCATGCACACCAAGTACAGCATGTTAGGCAGAGCTGTCCAATTCTGCTCCTTGGAGTTTGGACAAGTTGCAGAGTTTAGCTTTAATCTGTTTTAACACACCTGAATGAAAGTTTCCAGTAGAGGCCCCAAGGCCTTGATGACCTGGCTTCGGTGTGTTTCATTATGCTTGAAGCTACGCTCTGCAGGACAGTGGCCCTGCAGCAGCAGGAACGGAAACCCCATAAGTTAGGAAATATTCAATGCTAAAAATCTGCGAATGCTGACATATTAAACATTGTGTGTGTGTGTGTGTCTCCACAGGTTCTCCCACTCCTCAGTCCATTGAGCTGGTGGTAACAAGAAACCCTGATGCTGGTATTGTGGTGTCGTGGGGCCCAACTAAGGGTGCGGAGCAGTATGTCGCCACAAGCTCGACCGGACAGAACTGCTCCTCATCTAGTAACTCCTGCATCCTGATTCCTCTGAGCTGTGGAGAGACAAACTCTGTCAAAGTGATCGCCATCAACCAAGCTGGAAACAGCGTTCCCTCTTACCCAGTACAGATCATTTCATGTGAGTAAACGATTCACACATAAAATAGGTTGCCATTAAAAGGTCATGTCACAGATAACACAATGTTCTTGCTCAGTTGGACGTTGATGTCAAGGGTGTCCAATTCTTTTCCTGGAGGGCCAATTTCTTGTAGAGTTTAACTTTAACACAACTTCCTGGAAGTTTATAATGATCCTAAAGACCTTGATTAGCTGGTTTAGCGGGACTAAACACACATTTACTATGTAGACCAAGGCAGTCCAATCCTGCTCCTGGAGACTCAACGTCCTGAGTTAAGCTCCAACACACTTGATTTGAGTTTTCAATCAACTGAATTAGCTGGTTCAGATGAGTTTAATTAGGTTTGCAGCTCAGATCTGCAGGATAATGGCCCTCCAGGAACAGGTTTGGACACTTTTGATGTAGACATACCAAAAGAGCCTGTCCTCCAACAAAAAACGACCATATAGGTCGTTTGTGCAAGCACCTTATTATGACCTATATTTACATTTTAAAGTTCGGGCATAAAAATAATGACAGTATCGCGTTGCGTCTGTCATCAAGAAATGACGTATAACGTCATTACCAATCAAAACGCACGTTTATTTAAATGCAATGTGTGGACTTTTTACAACCGATCTCCCAGTAATTCGTACATATTTTACTAGGTTGCTTATTCGTTCGAATGACCACACCTAACCCCACCCCTAAACCTAACCCTCACAGAAATCATGCTAAATTATGATTTATTGAGCATATACATTTTCGTACATGTCCGTTCCCTGGGATCGAACCCATGATAGCAAGATTACATATCAAGGTATAACGCAATAATCTACCAACTGAGCTACACGAAATGCAAATCAGAGTGCAAATAAAAGAGTACAAGACATTAATATGCAAACAACCTTTTGCTGATAGGGGCTCAATTGTAGTATACGCTCTGATGGGTCGTATTTCAGGGATTTGGACAAACAACCTATACAAGCGTATTGGATGGAGGACGGGTTGTACCAAAATGTTAACAACACAAAGCTCCCTCAGTCCACTGAAAACAGGATATTCAACAACTTTCACAGTTATACGACAACAATTACTACTTTGACCGACCATTATTATGGTACATATCAACAGTGCCAGTCCTGGAATTCTGGGGTCCTAAGCAAAACTTTGTGATGGGGAAAACAAAAAACAGTGCAGCAGGAGAATGCATATTATTACAGTTTCGGCCTATCGTTAATGCGCATCTCGTCAGTAAAGCCGGTTCTCTAATCAGCGGTTAATTCCATCAGGTGCGTGATTTCACATAGAGCAGCTGTTACTACACAGAGCCGTTGTTAACTGAGAAGATGGGCCAATAAACGCTGAAAATTAACGTGATTTTGCGCATCTTCTCTATTAATAACGGCTCTGTGTAGTAACAGCTGCTCTATGAGAAATCACGCACCTGATGGATTTAACTGCTGATTAGAAAACCGGTTTTACTGACGAGATGCGCATAACGATCGGCCGATCTTGATCGGAGCACCCCTAATTACAGTCATTTTACATGATTTGACTGATTTGGACATTACTGTAGTACTGTAGAACGGGAGACAGCACAGCGCTTTAAAGGAAAGTAATGGAATGTGGCATTGTGTTTTCATAAACACTGAAGCCAAAATCAAAAACCAAACTAAAATTCTATTAGTTGCAGAGCCCTGCTCATTAAATGCTCTTTGGGAGCAAGAGGTGGTTCGGGGCTCTATGCACCTTGTGTACTTTACATACTGTATAGGGAGGGCAGGCACTGCATATCAAAGATGCCTAATCGATATTCAACAACTTTGCAAAGGTTATTACTCAATTCACATGCATTCACAAGAGGTTAGACATGCATACACAATGTTATTTAAAAACAGATCTACCCATAGGTCTGAAGAGCTATATTGCAAGTTTTCTGAAGAATCGATAGTTTTGTGTGAACAGCTTCGCAGCTATTTTCCCTGCGAATCTTGCCTTCTGCAGTCTCCCTTATTGCTTAATATGTTGTTTGTCAGTTCCTTGTCCCCCGCAGCCCATCTGGGTGGAGGAATTGGTGCCCGGCAACTGTTCTGTGAAGTGGAGCGCTGTCCCTCATGCAGAATACTACACCACATTTATTAAAAGTGACAGTGGCATAGAGGGGATGTGCAACTCAACTGAGCTATACTGTCAGTTTCACTGCCTGTGCGGATACTCTTACATCATGAATGTGTTTGCACACAACCACGCTGGACCCAGTCCCCCAGGACCTCTGCTCAACCACACCACCTGTGAGTTTTAAAGATGCCGTAACATTATTTGGAGTTTTGTGTTTTTTGGTCCATGTATGTTAGCTCTGAGGTTTAAGCTAATCTATATGCAACATGTACAATGTACAGTACCTTTCTTACAAGAAACCAGGCATAAATATTGATTCATGTTGCACTCACAATCTTATTTGCCCAATTCTCTCTGGAACGACCTCCTCCCTAGTGCCAGTAGCTGCTTTTCCTGACCATTTTTGTTAATTAAAAAATGCTTTTACGTAAAAAAAACAAACAAGCTTTTTTTATCTCAACCTGTTATCCCTAGTGCCTTGCTGTCCAGCGCTCACAACGGTTTCTGCAGCTTCTTGGGAGACACTGATAATGGAGTGGTCTCCTGTGCGTGGTGCAGATCTCTATGAGACGCGTGCTGTGGATGCAAATGAAGTGATTCTGTGTAATGACACAGCGCCCAGGTGTGCCCTCTCTGACCTCAATTGCAACAGCTGGTACAGTGTAGTCGTCATACCATGCAATGACATAAGTGGCTGCAACCTCACCTGTAGTCCACAAACGCATGAAACAGGTATAATCATACACAATGTGGAACATACATCCAACATACATATCTTGTGTATGTGTCACATGCATACTGTACACGCACTTGCTCATTTTCTTTCTTCCGAATAGCTCCGTGCATGCCTGAGATCACCAGTGTGAGCCAGACTAACATGTCTAGTTCTAGTGTGCTGGTTAGCTGGACTTCTGATAACACAGCTGCCAACTACACCGTCAGTGTGATTGGCTTAGTAGGCGACACACACGTCTGTCACTCAAACGGCTCTTCCTGTTTGGTGTCCAACCTGCCCTGTGGCTCCGTCTATGAAGTCAGTACCATCGCATCAACTTCAGCTGGAGAGAGCATGCCCAGTTTCACCATGCCCCTGGAAACAGGTAAGGATTTCCTGGTGATTCAAACCAGTCAGGAAGCCATGTAGGTCAAAAAGAAAAGATAAAGACAACCCACATAGGCAGCTAAAATACATTCAAGATGATTGAAAATAGACTATAAACTAAAAAAAGAAAAGGTTATTTAACCCAGTATTTGTACAGTATGTCCTATATGTTTAAGCTCATGGTGGCATTATCTTAGCAACATGCTAACAGAAAACTACTGCAATCAAATGTGAGGCAAGTCTCTTTTGTACTTCCTGGTCCCTTGTGAGCTTCCATTTCAATTAGAATGCTGTCTTGGATTTTGAAACACAACCTGTACATCTTTTTAGTTTTAAAGTTTACAATATTACTTTTTGTATGATTTATTTATTTTTTTCAGCACCTTGCTGTCCAGACAATCTCACGGTGAGTCATGTGACCCAGGCTATGACAAATGTGACATGGTCGCCTGCTAATGGCGCCCAGACCTACATCACCTCTCTGTCTTCACCACGCGGCCATGCGCAGTGTCACACTATGGAAACAGAATGTGTGATGGGATGCATCACCTGTGGCACTAACTATACAGTCTCACTGGAAGCCATCAGTAGCACCGGACACAAGGCGGAGTGCACCTATCACGGATTCTCCGCCAGTACGTCCTCACATACATAGCATCTTCTCAAAAGTGAAGATATGTTTTGTTTGTTTCATTAGACAAATAATAATAATAAAAAAATTGCACTGCTTCCATAATTTTAAAAGTAACCCTAGTTGCTATTGGTAATTTCAAACTTTCCTTCCATAATTATGAGATTGTTGCATTTAGGTGCTTTCTTGACATATATATATTGGTAGCCAACTGCCAAATAGATATGTAGGTGTTGTTGAACTGTAGTTAATGCAGCATTTATAAAATCAGTAAATAATGTCAGCTAACGTGTATGAAGGTTTCAGTTGTAATTTCATCTGTTTAGTCTAATCACAACATGTAAGTGTGGAGTTTCATCAAACGTTGTCGTCTCTTTCAAGGTCAGTGCTGTCCCTCAGGCATCCGTCTCTATAGAGGAAGCAATAACACACTGATTGTGCGCTGGAGGTCCAACAGTGCCATCACCAAATACACAGCCGAAGTCACCGGAAGCGGCCAGACTCACACGTGCAGCCCAGAGCCCGGCATCTACACATGCACTGTGTCTGAGATCGTGTGCGGTCAGGTGTACTCGGTGGTCGTCGCCCCACTGAACCCAGACGGAACCAAAGTCCAATACTGTACAAGCAGGATCTATTCAGGTAATGAAGATCACTACAGAAGTCTAAAAATGACTGAGATAAAATATCAAACCAAATGGGATCTCCAAGCAAATCAAATGTTCACACAGGTGTCCAAGCAGATATGAACAAGAACCTTTTAACTGTTGTTTTATCATCCTAAACTCAACAAATAATTTTGTGAAATTATTGTTCATTTTTCTTTTAAACAAATGCCACTTCCTTTGCTAATTTATATAAAGCATTGTCATTCAAACTATTTGTAAGTGCTGCCTAGGCCCAAATACTTTTTGGGCCACTATAGTTCATAATATCTGTTGAAATATGCGTTATGTTCTGTCTTTCAGTCACATGTGTGGGCAGCAGTCTTGGACTGGGTAAGAATAAGGCAAAAATAAAGCAAACATGTCCATATATTGAAGAATAATGCTCTGTTACTTGAAATTAAAATATTTGACACTTTTTAATTGAAGCCTTTCTTTACTCTCAGTGCTCTATCAAGGAAAAAGATAATGATGGAATGGATGTCCATCAAACAGTGAGGTATGGCCAGTACAAACACATGTGTCTTCATTACTAGGCCTGTGCGATATTGAATAACAATGTAATATGCAATAACTCGTCAAATAATGCAATATTCAGTGTGCGATAAGATAAAAGTTTAAAGTGCCACATACTCAGATGACACAGTTTTACTCAGCTGTTACTGAGCCAGTTCTCTGCACTTCTGTAACTATCTCGTGTCATAGTTGTATGTTTATGTATATCTATGGGCTGGGATTGCTTGCTTGATTTTAATATAAAAAGGGTGTATTTTGGAAAATTCTTGTCTGTACAGTACAGGGTACAACTTAAAACTTTTAACTGTGTCGCCATTCTGAATTTGCAAGAAGAATAGGATACACAAAGATAACCCATGACCATACTAATGAAACAATTACTGTCATTTATATAATCAGTTCTAGTATTTTAAATAACTCTGACTTATTGTTTTCTCTTGTACAGCTTCTGGTAATATTGGACAACTGGACCCTTCAAAAAAATACAAAATAAAAATCCCCAAACCAGGAAAGAAAATGAATGCTTCACAACTAAATCATTTACAGTCTGCACTGGCTACAAAAATCATTTGAATATAATTACGCAAATAATGTAATTACTCATGATTCAACACTGTCCAATCACTTATTTTTATATATTTAAATTGCTTTAAAGATGTAATGTAATTTATGTCAATCATGTTATATGATTAATTTGAAGTTTTCTTAAAATATGTGATGAATACACAATCCATCCAATTCTACAAACAATTAATTGATATTATTATGATTCATTTCAGGGATCCCTAATGTTATCTCAGGGACTTTCCCTGAAGAAAATTCATGATCCTGTCTGTCACATTATTCAATAAACTCTTTTTTATTAACATTTTGTTCTAAGCAACATTCAAACATCTCAATTTGAAAAAAAAAAAAAAAAGTGGCTATGTCTATGCATCAGTTTCCAGGAATAATTTTAACAAACATAAAGTGAAACTAATGGTAATTTCCCTGTTTTGTTATGTTTTCGTTTTTTTTTTTTTTTTAAAGAAAGATGAACCTGAGCAGTAACTGAATTTGAACTCGCCCAAAGGATGTTGTGCCTCTGAGGGAAATCTACATCCAACTGTTAATTGAACTTCCCTTGGATGTTTGTCAAATGTATGATTTGTTGGGATGTGAATGAACATCTAGAGTTTGATAGTAAAATTAATTCTCTGCATTAATTATGTGTGTCAGTTTCTGTTTCAAATCAGTGTACTTCCCCATTTCTAAAGAGAAGTCACATGGCCACAACTGTTATAATAATTGCTGTTTATTATGTTCATCGTCTGTTTGATTACATTTAATTTAATTTTCCTTACATTTCTGCCATATATACATTTAGTGACAGTCACCACTAATAAGCTACTACAAAATAAATTGTAGAAACATATATTTAACAGGTGCTTTGCAAGGATTTGTATCATGAAAAGCGCTATACAAATAAACTTGAATTAAACAAAATTTAAAGGGGGGGTGAAATGCTATTTCATGCATACTGAGTTTTTAACACTGTTAAAGAGTTGGATTCCCATGCTAAACATGGACAAAGTTTCAAAAATGAATTTGTACATTTGAAGGAGTATTTTTGTTCCAAAAATACTCCTTCCGGTTTGCCACAAGTTTCTGAAAGTTTTTTTCAAGTATAGGTCTGTGTGACGTTAGATGGAGCGGAATTTCCTTATATGGGTCCTAAGGGCACTTCTGCCGGAAGAGCGCGCGCTCCCGTATAGCAGAGCACTGAGAGCACAACAGACTTCACTGATCAGAGTGAGAGCGTCGCGAAAAGTCATTCAGGGACCAGTGGACGGAGTTTATTTTTAAAGAGAATCGACGGAGTTGTGCAAGTGTTTTTGTTTGTTCCCTGCATTTCGAAGATGCTTGTTTTACAAACAAGGCCCAGTTTGACGTCGGATTTGCATATCGTTTATTTCTTAAGGATAATGCAGTCCCAACGAAAAAGGGTCACGATCGTGTGTTGGAACCGCAGGCGGTGAGTAAAACTGCTTCAAATATCTCTGTGTTGTTAACTTAGCTGTCGGCACGTAAGCACATCAAGTAAACCTTGTACACCTTTAAAAAAAAAAAAAAGACGACATAAAGTGGAACTTAGTCATTTTCCAAAACCGCTAAGTGGAGGCCAGCGAGTAGTGCTGTGCAGGTAAACCTCCCCGATCTCAAGAGATGCACTAGCAACAGACAGCTGTAGCCATTTAGCCTCCTTGTTAGAGGAGACCCGGGTTCGGAGCGAGTGAAAGGAACGTCAGAAAGGACCCGGGAGAGAGGGGTTACATAAGCAAATATATGCAGTTTCAATACATACCACATAGAGATGCTGTTGTAGTCGTTGCTGCTGCTCTTGTTCAATTTCAGGCTCGGGATCTGATTCTGGATCATAAATAAATGGCTGAATCTGACTGTTAGCCATGGTTTGTTTTGGATGATGTTTTTTTTTCCCTCACGGTAATATCACAACTTCCAAATGCTCTCAACGCAAAAGCCTACTCGCGCTCGTGATTCTTTAGCTCCGCCCACACGTCACGCCTCCAGCGGCTCGTGTTTTTCCGGAAAAAATCAGCACAGACTATTTTTCTCTTATAAATATAATAAAACTAAAGACTTTTTGGAGATATGAAGGAGTTGATGCAGTACTACTCTATAGGTACTCAAGATTAACAGGAGATTGAGTGAAAATGAGCATTTCACCAGGGGCGTTTACTCCTAGAAGGCAAGGCGTCTCCTCATATTATTGGATGAGATAAAATACTGTATAGTACAATAAAACAAAAAACAATTCCAATATTGTAAAATATAACACACACACACACACACACACACAAAAGTAAAACCACTCGTTTTTCTAAAGAAACATTGTCCAACAGCAACACCTGCAGGTAAAGTTACAGCGTTCCTTCAATGATTCTGTTTTTGAACAAATCAAATGAACCAATGATTCAACGATCCATTCAGCTGGACTCATGTTTCGTTTCTTATTGAATCAGCCATTCTGAATGAATCATTTGGCTTTCTGTATTTATCAGTGGGACAATATTCATACAATACTATAACCTATTATTGTCAGGGTTTTGGCAAGGGAGGAACTCAAGTGCAGACAGGAACCGGGTTACACACAGGATTTATTAATACAAAAGGGGAAAACAAAACCCACGAGGGGGAAAACGAGGACTAGGGCAGATACAAAAATAACTAAACAGGACTGATTAGACAAGATAAACAGACTCAAAACTAGAGAACACTAACTACAAATAAACACTCACGGCTATACAGGACACAATATCTCAAAGGGGTTACCAGGGTATAATCACAGGTGAGGAACAATCACAATGAACCGACGCAAGACAGAGCACACTAGGAGATCTAAATAGGGGGACAATTAAGACACGACAGGTGGCACAGATAGCAATCACGACACGACTAGGTTAACAAGGGGGGCGGGGCAAGGGAACGAGACAACACAAGCACATGGCCCAAAGACAAGGCCATGTGCTTGTACACAAAACATGGGTTTGTCATGATCCTGCCTCAAGACTAGGGAAAAATCAAGGACACGAGGGCAGAATCATGACAGAACCCCTCCCTTAAGGAGCGGCTTCCAGACGCTCCTCAAGGGAACATCAAACACGGGACATGACAGACTGGGACACAGACACAAACCAACAAGACATGACAAATAATAACAACGGCAAACATGAATACACAATGGCAGGGTTGGGGTGACAAATCAAAAAAAACAAACAGGGAAGGGGAGGGGGCGGGACCACAAAGTTCATGGGGGACAGACCAGGGCGGGTGGAGCAGGAGTCTTAGGAGGGCGGGCCGAAGGCTGACGACGAGGGGTCCGGGCAGGTCTGGGTGGTGAGGGGTGGGAAGGGGTCTCGGGACAACTGACAGAGGACATGACAGGAGGGGTCACAGGACGAGGGACGACAACAGCTGGACGAGGGACGACAACAGCTGGACGAGGGACGACTATATCAACGGGACACGGGGCTACATCAACGGGACACATGACAACATCAGCTGGGCACGGGGAGACAACATCTACTGGGCTCGGGGGGACAACAGGACACGGGGAGACAACAGCTGGACACTCGGGACTTCTGGGGACAGGGTCTGGGGACAAGACAGGACTGACGGGGACTTCTAGGATCCGGACAAGACTAGACAAATAATCTGAGAAGGCTTTAGCGGCTAGGATAATTGGCATCTCCTTACGAGATGAGACAGACTGTACTAGAGTCTTTGCTGCAGAGTCGGCCACGGCACTCTCCTCCGCTCTCACGACTGCAGACAGCTCTCTTCTTTGCCGGCTCGGGCACGCCAGCGCTCACCGCTGCTGGCTTGGGCACGCTCACCGCTGCTGGCTCGGGCACGCCAGCGCTCTCCGCTGCTGGCTCGGGCACGCTCACCGCTGCTGGCTCGGGCACGCCAGCGCTCACCGCTGCTGGCACGGGCACGCCAGCTCTCTCCGCTGCTGGCACGGGCACGCCAGCGCTCTCCGCTGCTGGCACGGGCACGCCAGCGCTCTCCGCTGCTGGCACGGGCACGCCAGCGCTCTCCGCTGCTGGCACGGGCACGCTCACCGCTGCTGGCACGGGCACGCTCACCGCTGCTGGCTCGGGCACGCTCACCGCTGCTGGCTCGGGCACGCTCACCGCTGCTGGCTCGGGCACGCTCACCGCTGCAGGAGGCGACAGAGTCGCAGGACCGGGAGACCCCTTCTTCCTCCTCTTCCTTCTAGGCCGCGGTGCAGAGGTCACCGCTGGGACAGAGACGGGTTGGGGAAGTTCGGTCTCGGGCAGGGCAGACTCTGACGCCGACGATTCCGAGGCTGACTCCCACGAAAACCGTCTTCCTCGCTTGTTGGGGAGACTGAAGGAAGTGGGGGGTGCCTCAGGATTCTGGGAGGAACTTGCCTGGTCCCCCAGGGTTGCCACGGCCAGGACACGACCCTCTGGAATCGTTGGCAGGTGGGTAGGTGGAGGGGACCTCTGTGGCTCTTCCTCTCGACCGCTTATATCACAACTTCCAAATGCTCTCAACGCAAAAGCCTACTCGCGCTCGTGATTCTTTAGCTCCGCCCACACGTCACGCCTCCAGCGGCTCGTGTTTTTCCGGAAAAAATCAGCACAGACTATTTTTCTCTTATAAATATAATAAAACTAAAGACTTTTTGGAGATATGAAGGAGTTGATGCAGTACTACTCTATAGGTACTCAAGATTAACAGGAGATTGAGTGAAAATGAGCATTTCACCAGGGGCGTTTACTCCTAGAAGGCAAGGCGTCTCCTCATATTATTGGATGAGATAAAATACTGTATAGTACAATAAAACAAAAAACAATTCCAATATTGTAAAATATAACACACACACACACACACACACACACACAAAAGTAAAACCACTCGTTTTTCTAAAGAAACATTGTCCAACAGCAACACCTGCAGGTAAAGTTACAGCGTTCCTTCAATGATTCTGTTTTTGAACAAATCAAATGAACCAATGATTCAACGATCCATTCAGCTGGACTCATGTTTCGTTTCTTATTGAATCAGCCATTCTGAATGAATCATTTGACTTTCTGTATTTATCAGTGGGACAATATTCATACAATACTATAACCTATTATTGTCAGGGTTTTGGCAAGGGAGGAACTCAAGTGCAGACAGGAACCGGGTTACACACAGGATTTATTAATACAAAAGGGGAAAACAAAACCCACGAGGGGGAAAACGAGGACTAGGGCAGATACAAAAATAACTAAACAGGACTGATTAGACAAGATAAACAGACTCAAAACTAGAGAACACTAACTACAAATAAACACTCACGGCTATACAGGACACAATATCTCAAAGGGGTTACCAGGGTATAATCACAGGTGAGGAACAATCACAATGAACCGACGCAAGACAGAGCACACTAGGAGATCTAAATAGGGGGACAATTAAGACACGACAGGTGGCACAGATAGCAATCACGACACGACTAGGTTAACAAGGGGGGCGGGGCAAGGGAACGAGAAAACACAAGCACATGGCCCAAAGACAAGGCCATGTGCTTGTACACAAAACATGGGTTTGTCATGATCCTGCCTCAAGACTAGGGAAAAATCAAGGACACGAGGGCAGAATCATGACAGAACCCCTCCCTTAAGGAGCGGCTTCCAGACGCTCCTCAAGGGAACATCAAACACGGGACATGACAGACTGGGACACAGACACAAACCAACAAGACATGACAAATAATAACAACGGCAAACATGAATACACAATGGCAGGGTTGGGGTGACAAATCAAAAAAAACAAACAGGGAAGGGGAGGGGGCGGGACCACAAAGTTCATGGGGGACAGACCAGGGCGGGTGGAGCAGGAGTCTTAGGAGGGCGGGCCGAAGGCTGACGACGAGGGGTCCGGGCAGGTCTGGGTGGTGAGGGGTGGGAAGGGGTCTCGGGACAACTGACAGAGGACATGACAGGAGGGGTCACAGGACGAGGGACGACAACAGCTGGACGAGGGACGACAACAGCTGGACGAGGGACGACTATATCAACGGGACACGGGGCTACATCAACGGGACACATGACAACATCAGCTGGGCACGGGGAGACAACATCTACTGGGCTCGGGGGGACAACAGGACACGGGGAGACAACAGCTGGACACTCGGGACTTCTGGGGACAGGGTCTGGGGACAAGACAGGACTGACGGGGACTTCTAGGATCCGGACAAGACTAGACAAATAATCTGAGAAGGCTTTAGCGGCTAGGATAATTGGCATCTCCTTACGAGATGAGACAGACTGTACTAGAGTCTTTGCTGCAGAGTCGGCCACGGCACTCTCCTCCGCTCTCACGACTGCAGACAGCTCTCTTCTTTGCCGGCTCGGGCACGCCAGCGCTCACCGCTGCTGGCTCGGGCACGCTCACCGCTGCTGGCTCGGGCACGCTCACCGCTCTCCGCTGCTGGCTCGGGCACGCTCACCGCTGCTGGCTCGGGCACGCCAGCGCTCACCGCTGCTGGCACGGGCACGCCAGCGCTCTCCGCTGCTGGCACGGGCACGCCAGCGCTCTCCGCTGCTGGCACGGGCACGCCAGCGCTCTCCGCTGCTGGCACGGGCACGCCAGCGCTCTCCGCTGCTGGCACGGGCACGCTCACCGCTGCTGGCACGGGCACGCTCACCGCTGCTGGCTCGGGCACGCTCACCGCTGCTGGCTCGGGCACGCTCACCGCTGCTGGCTCGGGCACGCTCACCGCTGCAGTAGGCGATAGAGTCGCAGGACCGGGAGACCCCTTCTTCCTCCTCTTCCTTCTAGGCCGCGGTGCAGAGGTCACCGCTGGGACAGAGACGGGTTGGGGAAGTTCGGTCTCGGGCAGGGCAGACTCTGACGCCGACGATTCCGAGGCTGACTCCCACGAAAACCGTCTTCCTCGCTTGTTGGGGAGACTGAAGGAAGTGGGGGGTGCCTCAGGATTCTGGGAGGAACTTGCCTGGTCCCCCAGGGTTGCCACGGCCAGGACACGACCCTCTGGAATCGTTGGCAGGTGGGTAGGTGGAGGGGACCTCTGTGGCTCTTCCTCTCGACCGCTTGCTCCGGAGCGACCTCCCCTGGTCCCCCGGAACACCACTAGGCGAGAGCCCTCAAAACCATCCCGCTTGCTGGCTGATGACATCCAGCATTGCCTCCTGTCTGCTGAGTTCCCTTTTGGTCGGTTCATTCTGTCAGGGTTTTGGCAAGGGAGGAACTCAAGTGCAGACAGGAACCGGGTTACACACAGGATTTATTAATACAAAAGGGGAAAACAAAACCCACGAGGGGGAAAACAAGGACTAGGGCAGATACAAAAATAACTAAACAGGACTGATTAGACAAGATAAACAAAGACTCAAAACTAGAGAACACTAACTACAAATAAACAATCACGGCTATACAGGACACAATATCTCAAAGGGGTTACCAGGGTATAATCACAGGTGAGGAGCAATCACAAATCACAATGAACCGACGCAAGACAGAGCACACTAGGAGATCTAAATAGGGGGACAATTAAGACACGACAGGTGGCACAGATAGCAATCACGACACGACTAGGTTAACAAGGGGGGCGGGGCAAGGGAACGAGACAACACAAGCACATGGCCCAAAGACAAGGCCATGTGCTTGTACACAAAACATGGGTTTGTCATGATCCTGCCTCAAGACTAGGGAAAAATCAAGGACACGAGGGCAGAATCATGACAATTATGTGCCCAGCTACAATTATTATGTTAATTAACAGTGAGCGGTGGTTTCAGACATTACAGTGCCACACTCTTACTGACTTTTATTCTGTCTGAAAGAATGAAAAGGCGGGGCGATTCGACCAATCAGATGAAAGCAGCATTTCATCTCCACCCACAAGTATGAATGAAATATTGAAGCCATAAACCTATTTGTAAACCCTAATCGATAAAATGAGAAATCGAGCCAAAAACTAATTTTCCATTGGTCAAACTAAATGGAATAACGAATAAACTAGCCATTTTTCCATTTCTTATTATTGAATTCATGTTCTCTCACTTGAATCCTCTTGAGTCTTTCGTTTAAAGTTTTTTTAATTGAAAACGAATTTGGAATGGACGGAAGATACCCTGATTTTGCTGCCACCTACTGGTGGTTTTAATTGTCATATTTATTTATCTATGAAAGGCCTAAACCAGCACAAAAACACATTCACTGGTTACAAGTTATATTTTCCCACAGTGTATGTGAGGTGGGGTGGATTTTCTGGAAAGGCAACTTCAATATTAAAGTGTAAACAGACAGACAGAAAGTCACATCACCTTTATTTATATAGCACTTTAAACCAAAAGGATTGCTTTAAAGCAACTGAACAACATTAATTAGGAAAACAGTACAATGCAATATCAATAATGCAAAATGAGAGTTAAAGGCAGTTCTTCATTGAATTCAGTGACGTCATCATCCCAGTTCAGTTTAAATAGTATCTGTGCAATCATTTACAATCAAGTCAATGATATTGCTGTAAATGAAGTGACCCGAACTAAGCAAGCCAGAGGCGACAGCGGCAAGGAACCAAAACTCTATCGGTGACAGAATGGAGAAAAAAAACCTTGGGAGAAACCAGGCTCAGTCGGGGGGCTAGTCCTCCTCTGACCAGACGAAACCAGCAGTTCAATTCCAGGTTGCAGCAAAGTCAGATTGGCTGTTGAGTCATCTGTTTCCTGTGGTCTTGTCCTGGTGCTCCTCTGAGACAAGGTCTTTACAGGGGATCTGTATCTAGGGCTCTAGTAGTCCTGGTCTCCGCTGTCTTTCAGTGCTGTAGAGGTCCTTTCTAGGTACTCATCCACCATCTGGTCTGGATACGTACTCGATCTGGGTGACTGCAGTGACCCTCTGATCTGGATACAGAATGGATCTGGTGGCTACGGTGACCTCAGAATAAAAGAAAAACAGATTAATATTAGCGTAGATGCCATTATTTTAATGATGAAGCAAGTACATCAGGTGGTATGGGAAGTGTTCCCGGTTCCGGTTTACCTAATTAATGCAGCCTAAAAATCCTTTAACGAATTGGATACTAGAAGCATATTAGTGTGTTATGTGTAAGCCATGTAAGGAGATGGGTCTTTAATCTAGATTTAAACTGCAAGAGTGTGTCTGCCTCCCAAACAATGTTAAGTAGGTTATTCCAGAGTTTAGGCACAAAATAAGAAAAGGATCTGCTGCCCGCAGTTGATTTTGATATTCTAGGTATTATCAAATTGCCTACATTTTGAGAACTCAGCGGACGTGGAGGATTAAAACGTAAAAAGAGCTCTTTCAAATACTGAGGTGCTAAACCATTCAGGGCTTTATAAGTAATAAGCAAGATTTTAAAATCTATACGATGTTTGATAGGGAGCCTGTGCAGTGGGGACAGAACAGGGCTAATATGGTTATACTTCCTGGTTCTAGTAAGAACTCTTGCTGCTGCATTTTGTACTACATGGAGTTTGTTTACCAAGCGTGCAGAACAACCAACCAATAAAGCATTACAATAATCTAACCTTGAGGTCATAAATGCATGGATTAACATTTCTGTATTTGACATTGAGAGCATAGGCCGTAATTTAGATATATTTTCGAGATGGAAAAATGCAGTTTTACAAATGCTAGAAACGTGGTTTTCTAAGGAAAGATTACTATGAAATAGCACACCTAGGTTCCTCAATGATGATGAAGAATTGACAGAGCAGCCATCAAGTCTTAGACGGTGTTCTAGGTTATTACATGAAGAGTTTTTAGTTCCTATAATTAACACCTCAGTTTATTTTATTTTTTTCAGAATTTAGCAGTAAGAAATTACTCATCATCCAGTTTTTTATATCGACTATGCATTCCGTTAGTTTTTCAAATTGGTGTGTTTTGCCAGGTCGCAAAGAAATATTGAGCTGTGTATCACCAGTATCACCAACAGTGAAAGCTAACACTGTGTTTCCTGATGATATCTCCCAAGGGTAACATGTAAAGTGTGGAGAGTACAACCCTAGTACTGAGCCTTGAGGTACTCCATACTGCATTTGTGATCGATATGATACCTCTTCATTCACTGCTACGAATTGATGGTGGTCATTTAAGTACTATTTAAACCATGCTAATGCACTTCCATTAATGCCAACAAAGTGTTCAAGTCTATGCAAAAGAATGTTGTGGTCAATAGTGTCGAACGCAGCACTAATATCCAATAGCACCAATAGAGAGATACACCCACAATCAGATGATAAGAGCAGGTCATTTGTAACTCTAAGGAGAGCAGTCTCAGTACTATGATACAGTCTAAATCCTGTCCGTAAATCTTCACTGATACCATTTTTCTCTAAGAAGGAATATAATTGTGAGGATACTACCTTTTCTATTATCTTGGACAGAAAAGGGTAGATTCAAGGTCTATAATTAACTAGTTATTTTTTTTTATGAGAGGCTTAATAACAGACAGTTTGAAGGTTTTTGGGACATATTCTAACGACAATGAGGATTTAATAATAGTCAGAAGAGGATCTATGACTTCTGGAAGCACCTCTTTTAGGAGTTTAGATGGAATAGGGTCTAACATATATCTACCATATTTTTCGGACTATAAGTCGCACCTGAGTATAAGTCGCATCAGTCCAAAAATACTTCATGATGAGGAAAAAAATATATATAAGTCGCACTGGACTATAAGTCGCATTTATTTACAACCAAGACTTTATTAAAGAGTTTGGTGATTTTACATCCGAGTTAGTTCTGGCTGCAGATAAACTTGTAATAGTTGGTGATTTTAATATCCATGTCGATAATGAAAAAAATCATTTGGGATCAGCATTTATAGACATTCTGAACTCTATTGGTGTTAGACAACATGTTTCAGGACCTACTCATTGTCGATATCATACTCTAGATTTAATACTGTCAAATGAAATTGATGTTGATAGTGTTGAAATTATTCAGCCAAGTGATGATATCTCAGATCATTATTTAGTTTTGTGCAAACTTCATATAGCCAAAATTGTAAATTCTACTTCTTGTTACAAGTATCGAAGAACCATCACCAAAACACTGCTTTTTAAGTTATCTTCCTGATGTATCCAAATTCCTTAGCATATCCAAAACCTTAGAACAACTTGATGATGTAACGGAAACTATGGACTCTCTCTTTTCTAGCACTTTAAATACAGTTGCTCCTTTATGCTTAAGGAAGGTTAAGGAAAACAGTTTGACACCATGGTATAATGAGCATACTCGCACCCTAAAGAGAGCAGCCCGAAAAATGGAGTGCAGCTGGAAGAAAACAAAACTAGAGGTATTTTGTATTGCTTGGTGGGAAAGTAACATATCCTACAGAAAAGCATTAAAAACTGCTAGATCTGATTACTTTTCTTCTCTTTTAGAAGAAAACAAACATAACCCCAGGTATTTATTCAATACAGTGGCTAAATTAATGAAAAATAAAGCCTCAACAAGTGTTGACATTTACCAACAACACAGCAGTAATGACTTTATGAACTACTTTACTTCTAAAATCGATACTATTAGAGATAAAATTGCAACCATTCAGCTGTCAGCTACAGTATCACATCAGACAGTGCACTATAGACCCCCTGAGGAACAGTTCCACTCATTCTCTACTATAAGAGAGGAAGAATTGTATAAACTTGTTAAATCATCTAAACCAACAACATGCATGTTAGACCCTATACCATCTAAGCTCCTAAAAGAAGTGCTTCCAGAAGTCATAGGTCCTCTTCTGACTATTATTAATTCCTCATTGTCGTTAGGATATGTCCCCAAAACCTTCAAACTAGCTGTTATTAAGCCTCTCATAAAAAAAACACAACTTGACCCCAAAGAACTAGTTAATTATAGACCAATCTCGAATCTCCCTTTTCTGTCCAAGATACTAGAAAAGGTGGTATTTCCAGTCAGGATTTAGACCGTATCATAGTACTGAGACTGCTCTCCTTAGAGTTACAAATTATCTGCTCTTATCATCTGATCGTGGATGTATCTCTCTATTAGTTTTATTGGATCTTAGTGCTGCATTTGACACAATTGACCACATCATTCTTTTGCATAGACTTGAACACTTTGTTGGCATCAGTAGAAGTGCATTAGCATGGTTTAAATCGTACTTATATGACCGCCATCAGTTCGTAGCAGTGAATGAAGATGTATCATATCCATAACAAGTGCAGTATGGAGTACCTCAAGGCTCAGTACTAGGGCCGCTACTCTTCACGCTTTATATGTTACCCTTGGGAGATATCATCAGGAAACATGGTGTTAGCTTTCACTGTTATGCTGATGATACTCAGCTCTATATTTCTTCGCGGCCCGGTGAAACACACCAATTTGAAAAACTAATGGAATGCATAGTCTATATAAAAAATTGGATGACGAGTAATTTCTTACTGCTAAATTCCGAAAAAAAAAAACATAGGTGTTAATTATAGGACCTATAAACTCTGCTTGTAATAACCTAGAACACTGTCTAAGACTTGATAGTTGCTCTGTCAATTCTTCGTCATCAGTTAGGAACCTAGGTGTGCTATTTGATCGCAATATTTCCTTTGAAAGCCACGTTTCTAGCATTTGTAAAACTGCATTTTTCCATCTCAAAAATATATCTAAATTACGGCCTATGCTCTCAATGTCAAATGCAGAAATGTTAATCCATGCATTTATGACTTCAAGGTTAGATTATTGTAATGCTTTATTGGGTGGTTGTTCTGCACTCTTAGTAAACAAACTACAGCTAGTCAAAAATGCAGCAGCAAGAGTTCTTACTAGAACCAGGAAGTATGACCATATTAACCCGGTCCTGTCATCGCTGCACTGGCTCCCTATCAAACATCGTATAGATTTTTAAATATTGTTTATTACTTATAAAGCCCTGAATGGTTTAGCACCTCAGTATTTGAATGAGCTCCTTTTACATTATACTCCTCTACGTCCGCTACGTTCTCAAAACTCAGGCAATTTGATAATTCCTAGAATATCAAAATCAACTGCGGGTGGCAGATCCTTTTCCTATTTGGCGCCTAACATTGTTCGGGAGGCAGACACATTCTTGCAGTTTAAATCTAGATTGAAGACCCATCTCTTTAACCTGGCATACACATAACATAATAATATGCTTTTAATATCCAAATCCGTTAAAGGATTTTTAGGCTGCATTAATTAGGTAAACCGGAAACACTTCACATAACACCCTATGTACTTTCTACATCATTAAAAGAATGGCATCTACGCAAATATTTGTCTGTTTCTCTCTTGTTCCGAGGTCACCGTGGCCAGCAGATCCAGTCTGTGTCCAGATCAGAGGGTCACTGCAGTCACCCGGATCCAGTACGTATCCAGACCAGATGGTGTATCAGCACCTAGAAAGGACAGCGGAGACCAGGACTAGAGCCCCAGATACAGATCCCCTGTAAATACCTTGTCTCAGAGGACCACCAGGACAAGACCACAGGAAACAGATGATTATTCTGCACAATCTGACTTTGCTGCAGCCTGGAATTGAACTACTGGTTTCGAGAACTGGCCCCCCAACTGAGCCTGGTTTCTCCCAAGGTTTTTTTCTCCATTCTGTCACCGATGGAGTTTCGGTTCCTTGCCACTGTTGCCTCTGGCTTGCTTACTTGGGGACACTTCATCTACAGCGATATCATTGACTTGATTGCAAATAAATGCACAGACACTATTTAAACTGAACAGAGAAGACATAACTGAATTCAATGATGAACTGCCTTTAACTATCATTTTGCATTATTGAGACACTGTTTTCCAAATGAATGTTGTTCAGTGCTTTGACGCAATGTATTTTGTTTAAAGCTCTATATAAATAAAGGTGATTGATTTATTGATTGAGAAAAAATATGATCAAATAGAACGTGAAGCCCTGTCCATCATCTATGGGGTAAGGAAGTTCCATAAATATATCTATGGAGGTAAGTTCACACTAATAACTGACCACAAGCCTTTGCTTGCGATTCTTGGACCAAAGGCAGCAGTACCAACTTTGGCAGCTCTTCGAATGCAGCGATGGGCATTAGTGTTGATGGCTTATAATAATGACATTGAGTATTGGAAATCTGCTGACCACATGAATGCTGACGCAATGTCCAAACTGCCAACAGTGGTTAAAGATTTTTACTGGGGAAGAAGGAGGTGTGTTCTATATTTCCCAGTTGTATGATGTTCCAGCCCAAGCAACACAGAAAGATCCCACACTATGCAAAGTCTGGGATTATACTGCAAATGGTTGGCTCAACTAGACGTGTAGACATGAGCTGTAGGAGTACCAAGGCTGTGTGGTGTGGGGAATGCGTGTTATAATTGCACCCAAATATCATTCAAGACTCCTGGACGAGCTACACCATGAGCATCCAGGAATCTGCCGCGTGAAGGCCCTCGCTCGTAATTACCTGTGGTGGCCAGGATTAGATGGCTGCATTGAAGAGAGAGTGCGCAGCTGTAGCTGCTGTCTGGCAGTTCAAAATTCACCTGCAGGAGCACCCCTTCATCTTTGGAGGTGGCCTGAGAGGCCATGGCAGGGGATCCACATTGATTTTGCAGAACAAGACAAGCAGTTCTTCCTAGTAGTGAATGACAGTCATTCAAAATGGTTAGAGGTGGTGCCAATGTCATCAGTCACCTCCTCACTCACCATCGATGCTCTGCGAGAATTGTTTGCAGCATATGGAATACCAGAGGAGGTGGTCTCCGATAATGGGCCACAGCTTGTGTCTTCTGAGTTCACTGATTTCCTAAAGGGAAATGGAATAAAACAAGTCCTCCCTGCCTATCATCCGGCCTCAAATGGTGCTGCAGAAAGATCTGTTCAGATACTTAAACACTCACTTCTGAAAAATGTTTGTGAAAACATGGTAAGAAGATGCTGTCACTCAAGCACAAGTTGGCAAATTTCTTGATAATGTATCGTTCTACACCTCATACCGTAACTGGAAAAACAGCAGCCGAGCTATTTCTACAACGTGACATCCGAACTCGTTTTTCACTGTTGAAGCCTGATCTGGCAAAGTCGGCTCAAGAAAAACTGCTGGAACAAAAGAAACAACATGATCGAGGAAGATGAGTCCTAAGATCTTATGCGGAGGAAGAACCCGTAAGAGTCCGACATTTCAGAGGAGGGCAGGAGAAATGGTGCAACAGTGATTGAGCGAAAGGGTCCCGTAAGTTATGTCGTGCAGGAATGCTCCAGCACATAACACATATGTTGCCCAGAAACACTGCAGAAGGATACCCCATGCCTGGTGTGTTAGAGATCCCAAATTCAAGTGTCATTGATGATAACAGGGGACCACTGAATTTTCCTAACGTTGGTGACTGTTTCATTGCCAATCATTGAGCCTAAGAAAATTGACAGCACAAGTTCCAAGGAGTGCAACACCTGCTGTGGAAACTGTTCGGAGATATCCTCAGAGGATGCGTACTGCTCCAAAAAGGCTGGATTTATAAGTTACAGTATTATAGGTGTTCTTTGCTAATGCTTGAAGTTATAGAAACAGCTGTTGTAATATTTTGTTATATTATTTTGTAATACTGTCATCTAAATTGTTGGAAGCCATTAGTTTTTTTTTTTTTTTTTTTTTTCTGTTGCAGAAAAAAAGCTGTTTATGTTGTAAGGAAGATGTTCAAATCTAAGGGGTATGAAGTGTAATAGATTATTCTGAGTGAGATTTACGTAAACCACGCCCCTATTGACCCTATGGCCTATTATTTAGTGTGAGTTCTAAGGAAAACAAGTACGTTTGCAGAGTATTTGTCTGTCGTTCATCTCTCCTAAACCATCTCTTAGCACAATATATTACAGAAATTCTAGCTAAAAATATATGGCAGCCAATGATGGCCACAAACTTGACTGAAAAGTGGCTAAAAAACTTTGAAAACAAGCCAATAAACTGAACTGGGAAGCAGTAAACCAGTATGGCTGGCGATATGACAATATACATATTTTAACCAGCTATATTATGCCATTGAGAGAGATCATTCACAGCTGAGATGATTGCTCATATCTCCTGAGCTATTAGATGCTCTCTTGTGGTCACATGTGGACACTGCAGAAAGTAGCTTTATTTACAGATTTCTAGCTCCATGGCCAATCAGTCCAAGAGGTCATCAGTGCAGAATACAGATATTTTGTGTTTAAAAGACAATATTTTCAATAATATTGTTTTATACTATATTATAATAATTGTAATTGTATTGAATGTTTTGAAATGGTAGCTTACGTAGAGGTTAAAGTCTAAATGTTATTCATTTGACAGTGTTGTTGCTGGCATTATTATGAAAAAGCCAAGAATTGCAATACTTATTAAAATAACATAAATGTAAATAAGCATTAGACTATTAAAGGGATAGTTCACCCCAAAATGAAATGTAAATAATTAAATAAAACAAAATGTAATAATATACTCAACCTCATGTTATTACAAACCTGTATGAGTTGCTTTCTTATGCTGAACATCAAATAAGATATTCTGAAGACTGCTGGTAATCAAACAGTTAGTGGTTCCCATTGACTTCCATAGTAGGAAAATAAATACTGTGGAAGTCAATGGGAACCACAAACTTTACCAGCAATCTTCAAAATATATATTTTTTATGTTCAACATAAGAAAGCAACTCATACAGGTTTGGAACGACAAGAGGGTGAGTAAATGATGAGAGAATTTACATTTTTGGGTGAACTATCCCTTTAATTTAAACCTATAGGCCAGTGGTTTCCCTTCACTGATGGAATGCTAAGCAATAGCTATCAATTATGAATTCATTATGACGTAAGCCTTAACATTATAAGTGGATATCAAAGGCCTGTTTCGAATTCACAACAATCTTATCTTTGAGATGAATCACTTTGCTTGGGATTCTGTTATTTGATCAGGGGCCATTTTCTCCCAAAACACAAAACAGAAACCAGTGTCATCACAGCTCCGTTCAAGTGGTTTAGATGAGTAGCTATGCAGTAACTGCTAGAAAAGTGAAATAGAATTTCAGGTGAAGTGCCCGTCTTGTGACACAGGGTGTAAGTGCACTGCTCCAGAAGAGCTGCTGTGCTTGTAGAGAACTGGGTTTCATTTTTTATGTGAGTAAATACAGAAAGGCTCCTGCGGGAGCATACACTGCTGCATCAGTGAGGAAGTACAGAAAAGGCTCCTGCGGGGGCGGCTACTGCTATGGCAGTATGCAAAGACAGAAAGGGCTCCTGCGGGAGCTGCTACTTATGCGGCAGTGGGAGAGGGATATGAAGGTTCCTGCTGGAGCAGACACTGCTGCGGCAGAGGGGAAATACAGAAAAGGCTCCTGAGGGAGCGGCTACTGCTGGGATGCTGGAGTGAGGATGGGCCATTATGGATGGATAAGGTCATGTTAAAGAGGGTTAGCTATGGTGGGTCACGAGTTGGAGTGAACAGGGATGGACTGGCGTTAAAGGGGTTGGCTGATGTAGATGTTGGCTGCGGGAAAGAAGAAGGGTTAATAACATTTGACAGAGCAAGCTAAAAATGCCTGGGTAGCCTTCTGTGTTGCCGGCTTAGCAATTGGTTGCCTGATTTGACAATTCCTCAAGCCTTTTCCACATTAATACATTCCTGTTGAAAAGCATCTTTTCCTCTCGTTTTGGCCTTCCACCCTTTTTAAACGCTCTCCAGATTGGATAAATTTGAAAATGCTGTTTTCATGTTGTAGTATGGACTGTGGAAACAGAGGCTTTTGAAAATGATGAAGCATGTTTAGTCTTGTAACATATTGTACCAATAGAAATGTTTATAGTAGTAACGTTAATTTGCAGTTATGGGCCATTCACTTTGACACGGTTTCTAAAGATATTTATTTTGCATGCTTTTCATATAATGGTCCTAAAAAGACAACAGAAAATGTATTCAAAATTGCTGTCCTGTGGAAAACACGAGGGCAGTTGCGTTTTAAATGGTTAAATATTTTCATAAATAAATTGATCCAGCCAGAACAATTGCGTGAAACTTCTGTCTGTATCATCTCAGTGAGGTTTGGACATGCAGAGTAAGGCCAATGTAATGGCTTCAGATATTTCAGTGTGGATGACAACTCCACAAAAGTGCCTTGTTGGCTTCATGGTTAAAAATGGCATCGACATCCGACAGAATAAGTCATCCAACAGAATACGTCGTTTAACAAACTTTAGTCGCGAAACCTGCATTTAGCACCTTCACCTGAAAATGTTTTTACAACACACGCTCTACACCACTAGTGGAGGCAGCCTTGAACTACGCTGCAGCCGCTAAAGCCGTGGTGAAAGGTTGAGCTGCGTCGGGAAGCGGTGTGACGCTTAGCTGCGGTGAGATCTGGGGCATGGCCCAGGCTTGTTGAATGCCTGCTGCTGCTGTGATCCAGCGCTCAAGGAGAGCCGGGTCTTGAGCTCGAGGCTTTGCACGGTCTATTAGCCACAGCGTATGGCTGGCTGTGTTAATTATCCATGCATGCTCCTCCCGAAATTAGTTTATAAAACTTCACATATTTTAAAAAGATGGCACAATAAACATTAAGGTCTTTCAAGTTGTCTTTATTTATAGTAAGAAAACTAAATTAAACACTGGCTAACAAAAATGACTTTAGTTTTATGTTATATAAAAGTTCTACTTTTAGCTTTTGTTAATGGAAAAAAAAATTAGTTGTAAAAAGCCCCAAAAATTATTATATTGACCACATTAAGTAAAACTTTTGGCTTATGTTAAAAAAATAATAAAGTGGTCTTTATAAAAAATAAACATTTTACTTTGCATGAAAATGAAGATGTCTGAATATTCAACAAGATTAGATACAAAATTAGATCAATTAACCTCAAAACTTTTTGATTGACTAAATCTCAAAAATGTCAATATTTAGAGGAAATTACAAAATAAAATAGCGTAGCCATTCATCAAAAGTGCTGAGAGGAGAAAAAAAAAATCAAGGTGGGGAAGTCATCTTACTCTGTAGGGCTAATAAATCAAGATCAATTAACTGAATGTGCTTGTGAAACAACTTTCATGACCTTTGGTAGACATGAACGGTTATCTTTATTGTTGTTTTACTTTTTTAAGTGTTTGGGCCTGAGAAGTGGTGATATCTTTTGTGTAATAAATGTTCCCTGTGGAGTTCTGGTAATGGTTCCCACATCTTCAGCATTCACCAACGAAACCAGCTTTTGTGTTTGACTCACTTCAATACAACAACGTCATGATATTATCATAATCACAGATATATAACCCAGCCTTTCTGGGTCTGAGAACCGGGAAACATGTTGATAAGCATCTGGGAATGTTGCGAGTCTTTATTAAGTGTATTAAGCTATTAATGTGATTTTTTTTTTAATTAATGGAAACGATTACTTTAAAAAAGCTTAGAAAATGGTTTTGATGGCCATCCCATCTGTCCTACACTATTTGGGCTCATCTACTTCTGTTTTCAGTGGATTCAGTTCATTTGCTTCATTTTCTCCAGAAATCTGCATAAATCAGGCTGCATTTTGGATAATCATATGATATTGGACCACCCAGTCATCAATTACAGCAACAAATATGTTCCTAATCCTCTGGGAAACTCAATGCATGATTCTATATGAATCTCTTGTGTGGCAACGAGTATTAAATAACATCAGTAACTCTTTGTTGACACCACAATCAACCAAATCATGTTTCTCAGATTGAACAGAACGTGGACCATTAGAGTAGCTAATCGACATTCAATCTCGCCAACAGAAAGCTCAATGTCGAAGCTTTAGGTCGCTTGTTCATTCGAACCCTTTGACATGTTGGAGCCCTCAGGAAAAAAAAAAAGAAAAAAAAAGAAGCTACATACAACAGAGCGGAGGTAATCACGATCACATCTACTGTATTCTCTCAACATTAAACGCCTTTCATTGTCACAAGAACTTTCGTCTGTGGTATACAGTTCCTTTTTGAACAGATATGGCCATTTTTGTAAGTAAAATGACGGAAGTATAAAACAACCAAACTGTTCATATCACAAAACAGATTTGATAGTTGTGTTATTTGAGAAACCTTTCCCAAACTTATTTGCTTCAAGTTCTTTACAAGAAATTCAGAAGAATCTGATGCTTCCACCATTGATAATCAGAATATTTAACCAAAACTGAAAATTAGATAATTTAATCTCCCTCTTGTCACACGTTTGCTTAGTTATCTAAATGGGGAAATTCCCTAGGCATAATGGTTTTTATACTGTACGTACAATCTGCACAGAACTGTACATTCGATCACCCTAAATCTACCCCTTACAGAAAACTTTTTTACAACAAAACGCATTTAAAAAAAAAAAAGTTTTTTTGTCAGGTTTAGCTCACTTTTGGGTACAAATTTGTCCTCAAAATATGGTTTAGTAGGCACACACACAGAGGTTTTCATGTTTAACTGTGAACTCTCCATAGATCTAATGTTTTTTTAATGCTGTACAAGCTGTATTTTCAACCCCCTTATGATAACCCTAGCCCTAAACCTACCCCTCACACAAAACATTCTGCACTTTTAGATTTTCAGAACACTTAATTCTGTATGCTTACAGAACAACTCTATAGGTCAAAAAAGAAGCCATATCTAAACATGATCCAAAAGTGCAGGTGTTTTCTCTGGGCTATGGCTCATTTAAAATGGCAAAGTGGAAAACTGTTCTCTGGTCAGACTTACCAAAATTTGAAGTTAGAAGCCTGTATTAGACAAGAATGGGACAACATTCATATTCCTAAACTTGAGCAACTTGTCTCCTCAGTCCCCAGACGTTTACAGACTGTTATAAAAAGAAGAGGGGATGCCACACAGTGGTAAACATGGCCTTTTTTGAGATGTGTTTATGCCAAGAAATGTAAAATCAACTTAGTTTTTTCCTTAAAATTATACATTTTCTCAGTTTAAACATTTGATATGTCATGTTGTATTCTGAATAAAATTGTGAAATGTGAAAGTTCCACATTATTGCATTCTGTATTCACAATTTGTAGAGTGTCCCAATTTTTCTGGAATCGGGTTTGTATTTTTAATGCTATCAGTTGAAATTAAAAGTTTTTTTTTTTTTGACCCACTTAAGAAGTACATCTGCATATAATATCACAATTACTTTTAAACATGGTTAAAGCATACTGCTGAATGTGCTTACAAGCTAACAAATACTTTAATGTCATTTCTAATGATAAATGGAAAGGAGTGCAGAGTATGAAAGATAACATATTCAATGTCACCATCCCTCTTGAACCAAAAATGTTTATATTACATCTATATTATTGTATTCTTAAATTGAGATCTTTGTCGATGTGTGAATGTTACAGGATAAATGTCTTATAACACTTAATTGGAAAACGTTGGAGACAACAAGTATAGGTACAGTAGGTGGCTTGAGGAAATGTCACTGGAGAAAAAAATGTATATAAGTATAGGAAAATGTGAGGCCCTTGAAGATGCTTGGAACCCTTTTATTTATTTATTTTTTCTGTTTTTTTTTTTTTTTTTTTTTTTTTTTTTTTTTTTTTTTTTTAGAAAAAGAAACAATTGGGATATATTTGATGAGATACCATAAGCCTTAAATTTGGAGACGGTTTATGGTAGAGAAATGAAAATTAAATTCATGGCCGACAGCTCTGGTGGAAATTCCTGCAGTCAGGATGCCTATTGAGATCTGTGGCATTGTGCTGTGTGATAAAACTGCATATTTTAGAGTTGGCTTTTATTGAGGCCAGTCTAAGGCACAGCTGTGCAATAATCCTGCTGTCTAATCAGCATCTTTATATGCCACACTTGTGAAGTGGATGGATTATCTCGGCAGAGGAGAATTGCTGACGAACACAGATTTAGACAGATTTGTGAACAATATTTGAAAGAAATAGGCCTTTTGTGTTCATAGAAAAAGTCTTAGATCTTTGAGTTCAGCTCATGAAAAATGGCGGCAAAACCATTTATGTTGCATTTATAATTTTGTTTACTGTAAGTGTCCTTTTTTAAAGCATTATTAAAGGATTATTAAAACAATGATTTAAAAGTGCACTTCAAAGTGTATTTAAATGTGTTAAGAAATAATCTGTGATATTTGATAAATTTCTAGGTCTATTATTATTATTTTATCTTTTTTTTAAAGGAATTGAAAAGGCCTTGTGATATAATTGTAAAAAATGCCTTCTTTCAGATCCTTGACTTTCATTCTTTTAGATATTATTTCATATGTTAGGCTACAGGGTTAAGTACACTTAACTAGACTTTTCTACTAACTAACATCACATTATCTGCAAGTAAATTCTTTTAAAGTATTGCACATTCAATACGATCGAGACACAGCTCTTTTTCCTAAGGTGGAACACTGCCCAAACAATCACATTGATCAACTGTATCAATATTAATTTGGTTTGTGTCTTGTTGCTTTGTTGCAATCTGTATTGTTAAAAGTGCTATATAAATAAAGGTGACTTTATTGACCTTTCATGTCTCATAAAACAGTATCACACTGGCAATCATGCTTTTGTGGCAAGAGAAGGGCCCATAAAGTGACATACATTGAAAGTATTTGTTCTCTCTGAGACCCAGTTTCCAAAGTTAACATAGATTGATTTAGTTTCACCATGGCCTTGGTCTCAAAGCTGGCAGCTCCTCCCTCTCAGTTATCTGCATCTGTAGTGGGTCAAGTCCTACTGTTTCAAGCCTTTGTTCCTTGCAAGATATAGAGCAAAGGATCTCTCACCTGCTATATTCATTACACATCGCAGCTTTAGGAAATAAAAAAGTATAAAAGCTTTTATGAGGATGTTTTACACAACACTTGTTTCTGGGTTAGGCTGAATACTCATGGTCATAAAATCCACAAAGTATGTGGCAACTGTCATATTCATCTTCACACAACATCTGAAATAACAAAAGAAGTGGACATTAACAACAAAGCTTTATCAAAATTAGTCAGACCAAATCAAGTCAGATCTCTCAAAAATAAAATTCTGTCATAATTTATTCACCCTCACGTTGTTCCAAATTTCTGTAAAATGCAACATCATACATTTTGAATGTGCATTGCTCATTCCATACAGTGAAATCATACCGTGCCCAATGGCTGTCAATGCTTAGAAAAATCGGAGTAAAATGACCTTAAAAGTGGTCCTTTTGTCTCATTGGCAATTTTCCATCTGAAGCCATTCAATAGCTTCCTTACTGGAGTAAGCATTATTATGGATTATAGACTTTAGCATTTTAGCTAGAGCGACAGTTTAAAGTTAAAACATCTCAATGATGCATTTATTTCTTACAAATGTGCAGCTCTTCACTTCACAAGATGTTAACTGATGGACTGGAGTGGTGTTTTTAACAGCTGTTTGGACTCTTATTCTTATGGCACCCATTCACTGCAGAGCATCAATTGCTCAGGAAGTCATGCTACATTTGTACAAATCTGATGAAGAAACAAACTGGATGGTGAGTACATTTTCAAGAAATTTAAATTGTTGGGGAACTATACCTTTAACATTTAACGTTTTCATCATGCTCATTGTCTGTCCTTACTCAAATGTCTACTTCAGTGTTTCTGTACTCCACCGAAAGTAATGACCATATTTTAAATTGAGATACATACATAACTATGGCAGAATTTTAGAATCTCAGAACAGTTTTTATTTCACCAAAGTTTTTGAAAAGACTTCAGATGAACTAAGTGCCAAGTCATGAAATCTAACTAACTCTATCAGGTGAAAACAACATTTATGTTTCTTTCTCAGTTCCACCCTCTCTCTCTGTTTCCTTTTCTCATCAGTCCCTCCCACTTTATATATTTATTTATTGTTTTCTGTTATCCTCTCATATCTTGCAGTTCCTCAGGGAATTAGGTAGGAGAGGATGGGCTCCCAAGGCCTCTACTGATTGGCCAGTTGTGTTCCTGCTCCAAAGCTCAAAAGAATCCAAAACACCTTTTGTGTCTGACTTCAGTGTAAACCTCTATTTGTAATATTTCAGGCATTGTCAAAGATGAGAGTGCTGGAGACACTAGGTGTTGTAGTTTTGGTGACTCTAACACAGGTAGATTTATAATTCTGTTCAAATAAACTATTCATTTATGAATGCTTTTTTAAAACGTATTACATGTCTATAATATAAAATCCTTGTATAAATATTAATATTATTTTATTGTTCTTATTTTTTGGCAGATACTGACCTCTCAGGCACAAGGTAAGCTAACATCTCCAAAAGCTGATTATTTACTTATTTATAAGTTTCATTGCTGGCTTAAGACAAGTCATTTAGGCGTCCAATCACATTTTTCCCAGACCTAATGTTGTATGAAGGAGTGACATTAAAAATATAGTCGCTCTAGTTAATTAACTCTAGAGGGTAAGGTTTATATTTGTATAGGTTTATTTATGACTGGAGAATAAATGAATTATAATTACTGTATTATGTACCAGAACATGGCTTTTATGAGTGAACGTTTTCTGTTCCAGAATGCGCAATCGTTTCTATAAGCTCTCCTACGGCTTCATCACTGCTGGTTCAATGGACAAGACTCCAGGGAATAACAAATTATTTTTTGGATCTTCGGGTTGTGAACGACTCAAACACCAGTCCAGTTGTAGCATCCGTCCCCGGGAGTATGTCGATGAGAGAGGTCTTTGGTTTGAGGACGGGGACATGGTACAGAGTCGTACTCAAAGCATTTGTTAATTATTCTCCTGTGTGTTCGGATGCAAGATTAGGACTAACAGGTAATTTTTTTTCTTTAGTGCTTAAGCATATGCAAGCTAACAATCACAAATCATCATTACTGGAAATAAATAATATCTACACAATGAATAGATTACAGATTTTTCTTCAACTTTCTTCATCATCAAGAAACGGTCTGCAGATGATGATAACAATACTCTTTTGCTTTTGTTACTACTCTAGCACCAGGGACATCCCAAATATTCTATTCAAAAGCGCTATCAAGTACAGCCATCTCGCTAGAATGGGATCGGGTACCAACGGCACAACAATACTTTTTGCTGATAAATTCAACAGTGACTGGGGAACGGTACAACTTGTCTTTAACAAACAATAGTGTAGTGGTTGGAAATCTTCGACCAGCTACTCTGTATGACTGTTACGTGGTCACGTCTAATGCTGGAGGTCTTGGAGCAAGAAGCAGAGTACGCACCGTCAATACATGTAAGTAAAGATTACCACATTGTTTTGATCAGTCTGAAAAAAATCTAATCGAAAGTCTTTACGCAGATAAATGTTAATGTTAATGTCTTGACTCTCAGTGATACAGCCTCCAGCGGTGATTACAGTACTACAAATGGGGCCCCAGTCTGCCCAAATCAGTTGGCAACCTGTGGACAAGGTTCTAGTCTACCAAGTTACAGTCATGAATTGGAATTCCCTAAACACTACAGTTTATTCAAACACTGTGTTTGGCACCACGTTGAATGTGCCGAATATTTCACCCTGTTCTTCATACCAAATCTCAGTGTCTTCACTTAACGCTCTCTTGGAACCTGGAGAAACCAGGCAGGTCAACTTTACCACAAACAGTAAGCAAAGCAGTTTTTGTTTGAATTTAAAACAGACATTTATAGTTATCTCATTGTTGTATTTGATGGTACTCTAGATGCACTTGACAATGGAAATGGTGATGAATGGGATTTACAACATAATTTGTATGGTCTGGCAACAACATTCCTATCAAAATCAGACTCCTAACCATAACCTAACACTGATATGATGATAGGTTGACAATAAACTTAATCGCTGTTCATACCTGGTATTAACATGCTTTCTTGTAGCTTCGATCAGAAGTGTATGATGCTAAATACAGGTATAAATAGGGTCTAAATTTTTTTTAGCTTGTTCACTTCCTTGGCTAATTCCAGGGGTAGCAGAAAAAAACATCCAAACCCTTGAATTGGCCTAACTTTATAACTTTACCCTAAACAAAACCCTACAATCTGGTTGGCTGATACAAACATTGTTCAAACCACAGCCCTAAACCTAGCCATAAAATATAAACCTGATCATTTGTTCCAGGATCAACAAAGGTAAACTTTTCTTACCTGGGTAAATCTAGTTCAGCTGTAAATGGTAGTGGAAATGCTAAGGATTCTTTGTTTTGAATGATCAAAGCTTGGTATAAGAGTGCCCACATCAATGTTTTAGTTAATGATTTAAATGGTTAACCCTCTCTTCAAGGTCAGTTTTGTTAATTCATTTGGAAACACACATCTCTCTTTCTCTGCCAGCTCTGAATCCAGTGACATCGGTCTCAGTGAGCTACACCTGTGCTAGCGGCTCTGCTGTGGTCTCTTGGACAGCTGTGTTTGGAGCCACTTCCTACCGTGCCACTGCCACAAGTCGCAGCGGTGCAGTTCTGTCCTGCACCTCGAGCACTACAGAGTGCCAAATCCGAAATCTAGCATGTGGGGAGAACTATAATGTGCACGTCACAACCCTGTCAAACAACTGTGAGAGCACTGGCAACGCCACCACATCCTTCCAAACAGGTGAACAGCAACAACATCTCAGACCTGTTTTCCCTTCATTCAGCTTTCATAACCTTACTGGTGGCATTCAGGGGGAAATAATCTGAACTAGAATCAGCATTGTGGTGTGCATCCTGGATATCTGTCTGATTGTCAATGCTGTCTATTCAACCATGATGTTTAAAGAAACCCAATCCACACCAGAGAAGTCACACGTTCCCTTGAGATGGCATTGTCTCTGCTGAGTTGTTTTGAATTGTCTCACAACAGCAAGTGTCCTTTTCTGTTATGCTGACCCATTTCAGATAGATGTGATCGTAGACAAAGAGCCAGGTCACAGTTTGGGTGGGAAGCAAGAAATTGTTCTTTATTCAATAGAGGTGTATTTGTTACATGAAAGATATGATGCTTCCAAGTTATTGCCTATTATCTTGATTGTGTAGTTATAAATGGTGGCACGTCATATGAGAAGGCACTGATAGTGTGGTGATAATCCACTTAATAGTCAATTAATTATATAATGGATGGTTTCTTGAATGGATGGGGGGAAAAGGCCTAACAAAGAAACAAATGTTGCTCCATTAATATAGTGCCACTTTATGAGAACGCAGAAAATGCAATGGATACTTGTGTTCTAAATTATGTTTTGTGACATTTAGGAAGCTTGAAGCTAAAAGCATTTACTTTCATACACTTGTTCAGAATGTGTTTCGGGTCAGAGCCTATAACTGAGCTATGGTTTCAGTTCTCTACATCTGAAAATCTGGCCTTAAACATGACAAAATTCCACTGGGGCTGTGCTGTGTTCCCACGTAGACTTTCAGTTAAGTCTCAAAATGAGAGATTCTTTCTCTCTTTTTAGTTTCTTCAAATTCAGACAAGATCTATCCCAGGTGGTGCCTGTTCTCAGGCAGGGAGCAAGTACACACCCTGTTCTCTGTCAGGGAAAATATAGTCCCAGGAGAACATCTCTTTTTTGAGTCATGTGGTCTTTGTTACATGCATCGAGCTTTCCAGAGAAGCATGAACTGTAGTAACAATACACTGAAACCCATTACAGAAATTCAAATAACAAGATTAAAAGATTGAAGACACCAGGGACTAAGGTTTGCTTTGTATTGCCCATTTGTTCTTACTTTCATGCTTTTCTCACTAACATTTAATCCTTCTCTTTCCACACGCACTTACAGTTCCCTGTGCCCCATCTGATCTGATGCTGTACCGGGAGTGCAGCAGCAATGTCATTGTCTTTTCCTGGGCTCCAAACAATTACTCCGCTTTTTACTATGCGAGGGGTGTGGACTCTACTGGCAAGGTGATGGAATGTATGACCACGGACACATCCTGCTTTTTTACCGATACCACATGTGGACGCCTTTACAACTTCACCGTCTCTGGTTCTTCATCGTCAGTCAGAGAGCAGTGTAGCACTGCAACCAGTTCATCAATGCAAATTCGAACTGGTAACAATAAACATTTCCTGTCAAAGTGTACTTGTGTTTATCTTGACTGTAGGTTTTGTAAGCCTAAATCTAGATTTTAAACTTGACCAAACTCAATATAACATGGCACTCATACCTTAACGTGGTTATGTTCCTATAATCTCCCCCCTTAGCACCCTGTCATGCAAGCAACATGCGCACATCAGCGGACTGTCAGACTGGCCTTCTGACCAGCAGATGGGAAGGTGCAGATGGAGCGCAGCAGTACATCGTGGAGGCCTTTGGTAACAGAGGGAATCAGAGCCACTATATGTGTAGCTCACTGACACAGAGCTGCACAATCTCCAATGTAAACTGTGGAGAAAGTCTTACCATGATAATCACTGCTTCGGATGATGAGTGCTCCAGTGTGCTGTCTTTGGGAGAAGTAGGTCAGACTGGTGAGTGATAAAACCCCCCGGTAGACAAAAATGGGAGCGTACACATGATTAGACTGTCAGGGCCAATTTTATTGCTAGCTTAATTTAACTGAAAAATAATGTAAGTGGAAAATACATTTTGTTTATGAAATGGGTGTCATGGTGGCTATAGAGTGACACTTTTGTCTCACACCAAGAAGGTACCCGAGTCCCGCTGAGCTCAACTTTTCCTCAAAATCCAAACACATTAAGGATTGGGTGACTGAAAACACTAAAGGCCCCGATATACTTTAAACAAAGTTCATTTCTATTCTTCATTTGGAGGAAAAAAGAAGTTTGAAAAGGCTGAGCGACGATATACTGTTTCCGAACTTTCCAACAACCGTACGCTGCTGGAGGTGGGGTGTAGATTAATGTAAACATGTATCGCGATGCTTGCACGTATTCTCTAAGCACAACAGCAATTAAATTATGAATTGTAGGCAATCTAGGTGTGAGACGTTTTACACCTAGTTTTACACCTAGTTTTACACCTCTTTATATTTTATGTGGTGTCATGATTTAGTTTTAATATAAAAAAAGGTTTATTACTGTATGTTCCTTTGGCATTTAATTTATTGTATACCCTTTAAAATTGCTTATTGAAAGAACAACAGCACCAGCAGCAGTGTGGTGTAACATTTATTTGCTACCTTATATTTTTACTCTTCCCTTTCATTCTTTTCATGACTTTGGAAAACTTGTCTCAGATGTTGCTCTACGTCACTTTTTGCATAACTCCGGGTCGTCAAGACCAAGCTTCGCTGCAATTTCTTTATAGGAATGAAATACTTTCTCTGAATACTCTCTGGGATTGATCGTACAGGTGCGGATATATCTGCGACACTAGTTTATTCATGTTGCTAGTGATTATGAGATGTTACTGATATTTTATGTTATAAATTGAAAACAAACCAGGGAGAAAAAACAATGCATGTCAAAGAAAGTGAAGTTTCAGAACACACCCACTGACTGCGTAATCGCCAAGGGCCAATGGAGGCTCAAAGGTGTTTAGGAACAAAATGAACACCCCCAGAAAGTTTCGAACTGCCGAAACAAACTCAAAACTAACTCACTAATTCAGTCTGATTTTGTTTGAAATTACTTCATATCAGTTCGTTTTTCAATTTCATTTGAATTATATTGGGGCCTTTAGGGCCAGATTTACTAAACAGGGCGAATTGGCACGAGTGTGCTATCAAAAGTGCAGACAGAAGTGGAAAGTTCTGCAGCTGATATACTGACAATGTAGAAATCAAAGTTGGGACCTAGGCTCAATACCCTGGATAGGGCAAAGTGGTTTGGAGAATGATGATACTGAGACCACTGTAGTTTGTGCGCCTGATTTAGCTTCTGAATTGGACTCCTCCCCCATAATTTCATCAATACACCTTATCCCCAAAACTCTACCTTCCAAAGAAATGCCAGCAAAACAAGATGGCCTTAATGATGCTATGCAGAGAATATTTCTGATTGGCTGAGTGTTCTGATTGGCTAATGTTCGGGCAGCGCTCAGGTTCATATTTTTGTGACATTTCATACATGCCTTACATGTTCTTATGTCATTTTTTTTTCTAGCCCCCTGCGTACCTCAAAATGTGTCTGCATTGATGGAGTGTGGTTCCGATTCCATCAGTCTGGCATGGGAGCCTTCATTAGGTGCTTTTCTCTACACTGCCACAGCGGTGGATCAGTTCGGGACTGCTCACACTTGTACCTCATCAGATCCAAAGTGCAAGTTCAGCGGGCTCCGCTGTGGATCCATATACAACGCCTCTGTGATTGCATCCAACATCAACTGCAACAGCTCTGTCAGTGACTCCATCAGTGTAGAAACAGGTAAAAAACATATGAAGAAATACAAGAATACAGTGACCCTGACACCTCATAACTATTTCCCTGCACCCTCTCTTAGCTCCCTGTCCCCCTGGGAGTGTAGAAGCTCTTCTGGACTGTCAAGAGAACCAGGCGCTGGTGAGCTGGCTGGGAGCTCGGAGTATAATATCCTTCACGGCCACCATGGAGGACCAGCATGGTGGTCTTCTCAGCTGTAGCACCACTGCCAACAGCTGCCGGATCCCCAGCCTCAAGTGTGGCCAGGTTTATGACATTAGTGTCATTTACCATGATGGAATCTGTCCCAGTATGCCTTCCAACGCCATACAAATGGAGTCTGGTAAGGAAGAATTAGTCCACTTCCCTTCTGTTATGATTCGTTGAAGGTCTGTTCACAATAATTAGTAAATCACTGGAGTTCACCAGTCTCTGAGCTGTTGGTTTCTAGTGGGCATTTTTACTGATCTAAGTCATATCAGTCTACTCTTGATTTTTATTTATTTTTTGTGTGTGTTTTCTCTTGCTATTAATATCAGGGAAACAAATATAAGTACCCGAATACATCTCTGGTCAGAACTCTAGTCAAACTCCATCTTTACCACTAGATTTTAATATAGATAAAATTATCTCTCAACAGTACCATGTGGTCCAACAAATGTTCAGGCTGAGGTGCAGTGCCCCTCGGGTGTTATCTCACTCAGCTGGGACAGAACAGAAGATGCTGAGGGTTATATCGCCACTATAGTTTCCAAGACCTCTGGAGAGCTGGTTTACTGCAACTCTACCTTGCCTTCCTGTAACGTGAGCAATCTGCAGTGTGGTGATTCATACTCTGTACAGATCAAATCATACAACGGCTCCTGTGTGAGCATGCCGAGTTCACCTCTAGTGGTTAGAGAGGGTGAGGCACTGATTCATTCACTAAACATTAGTTTCATATCACTTGACTTCCGTGCAGCTGTTGGAGTGTTATGCTAATTCTTTCGACTCTGCCCCGCTAGTGCCTTGTGTGCCCACTAATGTGACAGCCAGACGAACCTGTGGCAGCAGCACAGTGGAGCTATCGTGGAGTGCAAGCCGTGGTGCTCAGTCCTACGTTGCTGTTGCTGTAGGTGATGACGGGCACCGTACAAAGTGCTCCTCCAACACAACAACATGTAGTGTTGACCTTGACTGTAGCAGTGTATACTCCATCAGCGTGATGGCTGTAGATGGTAATTGCTCCACCTGGGAGAGTCAGAAGGTTACCCTGCACACAGGTGAGGCTATCTGGGTAGTAATGTCTGATTTTCAAACAAATTGATCTTTCGAAGCAGTGTTGTTTTTGTTAACTGAAAATAAAATGAACAGCTGTCATTAATTGAAATAAAGGTGAATATTAAAATTAAATTTTTGTCTAAAGAGACACTGACCCACTCTCTTTCCCCTCTTTTTCATGTTTAATAGTTCCCTGCCCACCAGTGAACATCCAGAGCACTATGAACTGTAGCACCAACTCTGCCACTCTGTCCTGGACGGCCAGTGCTAACGCAGTGTCCTACAGAGGCAGGGCTTCAGGCAGAGATGGCCACAATGTGACGTGTGATGTCAGAACTCCCGGGTGCCAGTTAAACGGCCTGCACTGTGGACAGGAGTATGTGTTTGTCGTAACTGCTTCTGATGGAAGCTGTGAAAGTCCAGACAGCGTCAAGAACAGACATGAGACAGGTATCACAATATTAAAAGTAAAAATAATAATAGTTAACATTTTCTTCAGGAAATCAACATTATAAACCCAGAACATTACATGAAGTGTCTCTTTCTCTCCTCACCTGTTGATTTCCAGCACCGTGTGCCCCTCAAAGTGTGTCCAGATCCCTGGACTGTGCCTCTAACAGCCTGAACATAAGCTGGGCTCTCGGTCTCACAGCTCTAAACTACACCGTCCTCGCCAGGACTACAGGTGCCACTGTGCCCAGTTGTACCACAATGAGCTCCGGTTGTATCATCACCGGACTGCAGTGTGGTAAGAACTACACCGCTGTGGTCACAGCAAACAACGGAGAGTGTCAAGGGCCAGAGACTGTGACCAGTCCTCTCCAAACAGGTGAGATTCCTTGAATGCAATACGGGTCACAACATGACAGAAGAATTTAAAATGAGAGATTTCAACCAAAAATCAAAACAAAAAAAATATTACAAATGAGAAATACTTTGTCTCTCTTCTGGCAGGGCCGTGTATTCCCACGTCAGTCCAGGCCAATGTGGAGTGTGTGAGTAACACAGTGAAGGCATCATGGGGTCCGGCAGCTGGAGCTTTGTCCTACACTGGTGTTCTGACAGGCCCGGGCCATTACAATGAATCCTGCCTGACCTCTGGCCTCTCCTGCTCCTTTAGGGGTCTGTCCTGTGCACAAACCTACATGCTAAATGTCATCTCTCAAGACAGCCAATGCAACAGCCCAGTCAGCCCCAATGTCTCTGTCACAACAGGTAGGAAAACACAAGCTGTTTCACCTTAACATGAGCTCTGTGAATCATCCAACATTTGAATAAGCCAAAAGTATACCTCCCATGTCTGTGGCCTGCTCCATAGACAACAGTGAATGTGCAAAAGATTCAAGCATTCAAAGGCCCACTAGGTACTGCACACGTTATTGCATTCCCAGGGTTGCCAACTCTCACGCACCTGACGTGACACCCACGCTTGGACTTCAGCGTGAGATTGATGCCGAAAGTGTGAGTGTTGGCAACCCTGCATTCCATTTGTCTGTTGAGTCCAATGCATACCAAAGTTTGTGACCTATAGTTTTTGTAAACGTTTTACTGCGGGCTAACATTTACTGTTAGGCCTCTGACTAACAGATGTTTGTGTCTATCTAAACAAATGCATCAACAGCATGCCCTGTAGGCATCTTACTGGGCTTTGCATTAACCTTTGACCTTTTCCAGCTCCCTGTGACCCTGAGAGCGTGAGTGCCGTGCTGAAGTGTGACTCTCGTACGGTAAATGTGTCGTGGCATGCTGCCGCTGGTGCCAGCATTTACACGGTCCTGGCACAAACACAGAATCAGAGCATTCCTTCCTCTTCCTGCCGTACCTCGGCCACTTCCTGTGACCTCACACAAATCCAGTGTGGGGAGGTTTTTAATGTCACAGTTCTTGCCGATGACGGGGCCTGCAACAGCTCAGCACGGGCCAGCACTAAACTGGAGTCAGGTATGGAGAGCATGTCCGGATTACAGTCTTTAACTTTAGATTGGATTGGCTTGTGTAGCCTAATGACTTAATTTCCCTTCATTTCCTCTTCCTGTGTAATGTCTCAGCACCATGTCCTCCGACAATGAGGCCTCCTTCACTGAACTGCAGCACTAATGTGGCCCTGGTGTCCTGGGTGAAGGACCCAGATGCTGTGAGGGTCCGTGTCAATGCCACCTCTGTCCTGGGACACACCGTCACCTGCAGCTCTTCTGCAAACAACTGTTCCATGGATGCCTTGCTATGTGGTCAGACGTACAGTGTGTATGCTGTGGCCCAGGGCCCTCAGTGTGAGAGTGCACCTAGTGCTCCATTCACTATTGTCACAGGTAGGTGCACCACATATTCATAATTCAGCATTAAATGAGCAGTGTTGGGGGTGAAGCAAGTTATCTAATCAGATTACTTTTTTTCAAGTAACTAGTAAAGTACTTAAAACATTACTTTGTAACATTTTTTGTTCAAGATTAATATAATGAGTGTGTACATCATAAATCCATCTGCCAATTAAGTCATTGGGATTATCCTGAATCACTTTGGTATGCCAATGATAAGCATTTATATTCTGACTATTTTAAACCTGTCAGAAAAACACCCGCTACAAGTAGCCTAATACCTGCATGCTCATCATCAAATCATCAAATCTACAATTAAAGCGAATTAGCTCCAGCTACAATGTTCTTCCACAAGATGCATGCAGTTTTGTTTATTAACTGCTAGAGGGCCAACATGGTGTAATTAATTGACAATTAAATTCAAAGTCATAAAAGTCGTGCTGCAGCGGTTCCCCATGATACCTCCCAGCACAACTGTCTACTGCTTACTCACAGACTGATAATTCAGCCAGGCCAAAATAAACATTCAGAGCTTAATAAAAGCGCTCTTCTGTTACTGTTTGCCAGCCCCCTGCACCCCAGCCAAAGTGAATGCTAACTACAGCTGTGGCACCAGCACAGAGCTGAGCTGGACTGACAGTCTGGGCCGAGAGAGCTTCTATGTGCTTGCACAGACGACCGGTCACTCAGACTCCTGCAGTACAGTCCAAACCCACTGCTCCATCAATTCACTGAGATGTGGAAGTCTTTATAATGTCTCTGTGGATTCAATCTCTGGACACTGCAACAGCAGCCACGCAGCCCGCACGCAGCTACAGACAGGTGAACACTCTTAAACACAACCCTCATTTACCTGCGCAAACATTTCAGCTCTTTCTCTGATGATTTATTGAACCTTAAAGAAGTCGTATCTTATGTATTTCTTTTTTTTTTTTCATTACCATTTCCACAATTATTATAAACCTTAAAATTAAACAGGCCTCTTTTCTATGTAATCAGTTTAGATAAATAACCTTTTTAATGTCTGGAGAAGATAATAATGAGAATATCTGTCTTCTCAGCTCCTTGTGCCCCAAGTAATGTGACTGTAAGACTTCAGTGTTTGAACAACACTGCCGTTGTGTCCTGGGAGGGAAGTCCTGGTGCCGTGGGCTATAACGTCACTGCTGTGGGACATGATGGTGATATCAAGCACAGTACCGTCACTGGCACCAGTTGTCAACTACCCAACATGCACTGTGGTCAGACCTATGACATCATTATTACACCCTTCTCTCAGACATGCGCTGGGTTCCCGACTGCTCCCTACACTTTCAATGCAGGTGTGTATTGGCAGTTTCCACAAATGGGGTACCAATTACAGTCTCATTGCTTTTGTAATAAAAAATAAAGGGGCCAAAGACAATGTATTTTGCAGTGAGGGTTATTAAAAAAACTATAATGTAAGATAAAATTAACAAGCTTAACATTAACATACTGTAAGTGTCCAACAATAAAGCATCCTAATTCTTTCAATTAAAGAATTGATTGTTAATCTATATTAATTAGCAAAAATGCTACACATTTACCGTATGATTATCACAAAGCATGCAACATTAGGTATATTTGTGACATTCAGCAAAGTAAAATAATTTGGACTTAGAGCATTGTGAAAAACCACTCGTTTTGGGGTGTACTTTAATCCTGTGTCTACACTGGTCAGCGTCTGTAGATGCAGTGTGAATGGGTCTTAAGATTTTCAAGCCAAGTTTTGTGCACTTTGAAAAGTTCCAGTTACTGTGGTTTAGTTTAGCTACTTAATTAACTGTAATTTTGGTACTAAGAAAACCATTTTCTTCACTCAACACCCCTTCAGGTTCCTGTCCTGCCAGCGATGTTCAAGTTTCTCTACAATGCAATGGTAATTTGGGACGTGTCCGCTGGACTGCTGCCCAAAATGCGGAAAGTTACATTGCCATGGCAACGGGTATGGATGGCCACACCCACACTTGCACCTCCAATGGCACCAACTGCACCTTCAGTGATCTGCACTGTGGTGAAAACTACACTGTTACAGTGGCCACGGTGGATCGTGGCTGTCAGAGTCCACCCAGCACACCTGTCATTCTAAAATCAGGTCAGGAAACAGGAAATAAAGTACTACAAGATCTGTCTTGTCGGTGGTATTACACACAAATTAACCTGTCTAATCAGTTTAAAGTTTTAACAATCAAACTTGTGTTTGATTTTGACCCAATTCCTCATTCTTCTAGCTATCTGCCCACCCTCGGATTTGGCTGGTTACACCAACTGTGCTACAAATGACATCAGCATTACATGGCACCCCAGCCCACAGTCTGGAGTCACTTACTTCCTGTTCATCCATCAGGTGGATGGGCTGAACTCCACCTTCACCACAACCCAAACCTCATATGTTCTGACAAGGTTGCACTGTGGAATGAGTTTCATCGTACAAGCAGCAGCTCAGGACAGCACCTGCACCAGTCCATACGGACGCCCAACACAGATCTACACAGGTACAAACACTGAACAGCTACAAACAGCATCAGAATGTCACAAATCGGGAAAGTCATTGCATCACTGCAGCTACAGCTTGAAAAGTGTCCTGAGGTGTACACTGAGGACTGCACAATGCACATTGGCTGTAACGACCTGAAATATGCTCTTTTTTATTATTTGAGCATAAAAAAATAACATGTATGAAACAGTTAATTTCAGATTTTATTGATTTTTTTATTGAATTTTTGAATTTCAAGAGGTATTGCAAATATGGCTTCTTAGTAAACTAAGTGAACATTTCATTGAAATGGTTTGGGTTAGGAACCCATGAAGAAACCATGAAGTGAGCTATGCAGGAAACTGTTCTGCTCTGTTTTCTGGAACTCCTTACTGAATCCACATGCAAAAAAACAAAATATTGGAATATTAAATATTGCCACATAACAAAGGTTACTAAAAATGTATTGATCTGAGTTTCATCTATTGTATCCACAGCTCCTTGTCCACCTAGTAACCTGACAGCTGCTGCTAGCTGTGGCACAAACAGGGCCACGATCAGCTGGCTGAACGGCACAGGGGCGAACTCCTATACTGCCAATGTGGTGGGAAACAATGGACAAACTGTTTCTTGTACTTCCAACACCACTTCTTGTTCTGTGAAGGTTGAATGTGGACTTTCATATGTAGCCACTGTGGTTTCCACGGTTGGCCTCTGCAACAGCACCACTAACAACATCATCCACTTTAAATCAGGTAATTTAATCAAACTGCAATTGCTTTTTAAGCTGATTTTGGAGCAAACTGGACAACATTGGTAAAATATTTACATCTTTGTTCTACTTCCCCGTTTGTGTCGCAGCGGATTGCCTGCCTAGTAATGTGATGGCGCAGTTAAGCTGCAATTCTAACATGCTAGCTGTACACTGGGACCCCAGTGCAAGCAACCCTGACTCCTATACAGCCCTGGCTATTGGTACAGATGGCACTCGTCTTTCCTGCAACACAAACTCTACTTCCTGTACCATTCAGAACTTAAGATGTGGCCACACTTATAGCATTGCCGTGACCTCATCCAACATCAACTGCGGAGTCATTGAGGGTTCAGACTACAAAATCGATACAGGTAAACTGACTAGATTTATTCTAAACCAACCCCTTTAAAATATACTAATAACTTATCATCTGTATCCCATCAGCCCCCTGTCAACCACAGAGCCCAGCTGTTCAACTGCAGTGCAGCACTAACATTGCAACAGTAACATGGGACAATAATGGAGCAGATCAGTTTGATGTGGTGACTGCGCTCAACTTTACCGGTGGTGCGATGGTGTGTAATAGCACAAACAGGTCTTGCACGTTCGCACAGCTGCGCTGTGGTGAGTCGTACTCACTCAGTGTAGTTGGATTCAATGGAAACTGCACCAGTGAACCTAGCGAGAGCTTCAATCTTAATACAGGTAAGACAAATCTGCACACAGGTGAAGGATACTTTAGCTTGAGACTGACATAGCTAATAAAGAGAGAGACTAATATTGATGATAGCTATAATTATACAGCAGTTTTGAGAATTTTCCTCCAAACAAATGTGATATAATAATAAAATGTGATATAAGAATAAATACATATTCTAGGGTATATAAAACTTAAATGCAAACTCAGTTGGCAACAGAATATAATTTCGAAAATGCGGCTTCTATTGTTTCAAAGTATAACCACAACACAGCAGAAACATACTTTATGAAGGCAAATGCATACATGAGTGCTTGTCCAATGCCGTATTCCATGTATTCCACTCTACTCTACTATTTCAATAGTAAATGGAGATCATCAAGGAAAGCACAAAACTTTGACTGAAACAGACATTAGTTGATATAGTTGTACAGTGTGAAAAGAAGAGCAATCCAAAAACTTTAGTAGTTTATAGGTGGCATTAGCATATATTCTTACATTGCTCTGGTGGTAATAAACTCCAGGACTCCAGGGCGCGATGGCCCAGAATTGCCATGTTGACACTTTCAATAATTAAGCTCACTCACTCACTCAGCAATATTCTCTTCAAACTGTTGCTTAGCCATGACAGGGAGAGAAAACTGACTAGATGAAGTAAACTAGCATTCATGCCTGTTATAGCACCCTTTAAGGAAATTATAAAAATGCCACATGCTCCTTCTGTGGTGACCAACAACACATCTCAAACTCGAACAAAGATAGGTAGAGAGCAGTATTCATGAAGACACCGCATGATACCATTGGGTTTATTCCTAAAAATCTCGTCCAAAATCTTAGTGGACCCACAGCAGCCACAAAGCACACCTTTGCTTCAAACAAATATATATTTTTTTTCTGCCCATGTTTGTGAATCTGTGGTTTTCTTAACACACACACCACTGTCTCTCTCAGCTCCGTGTATGCCCACTTACGTTGTGGCGACCAAAAACTGCGGCACGTCTATCACCACTGTAACCTGGGATTCTGCCCGTGGTGCCAGCAGTTACACTGTTAATGCCGTGAGCACCTGGGGGAGTAACAGGACATGCTACAACACAGACAGCTCCTGCTCTTTCCCAGACCTGGACTGCGGACAAAACTACACTATAACAGTCACAGCTGAAGATGACAACTGTGTGAGCCTGACCAGTGCACCTATCACTGTCACAACAGGTACTGGTCACAGACACTTACAGTGGGATAAACTCGTGGAGTTGTGATAGGGCCCTTCTAGCTGTGCAGAAATTTCACACAGTAGCTTTAAAAAAAACTATGCGTTTGTATTCCCCCTTTCTAGATCCATGTCCACAGTCTGATCTACAAGTATCTCTGGACTGCAGCACTGACTCTGCTCTGATCTCATGGACCCCCGGTAGGGGCATTCTGATGTATAACGCTTCTGCCAAGGGCTTTGATGTAAATCACCAAGTCAGCTGCAGTACACCTGGCTCTGCCTGCAATGTCACCAACCTGCACTGTGGCAGCCGTTACCAAGTCAGTGTGAGAGGAGAAGGGCTCACCTGCCCCAGCCAATCAGATGACTGGATTGCCCTCAAGACCGGTAACAACCTCATAAACCACTAATTTATACACATTATTGTGCAAAGTTCATCAGTGTGCTATTCTTTAAAACATGGTATTCTTAAACTATGTAATCATTTTCCTCTTAAACAACTTTTTATGCAATGATATCACCATGGCCATTTGAACTATAGGTTAATATAATTTAATTTTCATTGTACTCAAAATATGCCACATAACAGAAGAAAAATGGATTCTAATTTACAGATATTATTAGCTAATATAATTGTAAAAAATTATTAAATTAAAAGCTAATATTTATATAAGTGTCGATTCACTTGTCCTTCAGTCTTAACTAGGGATGTAATGAATCATTCAACTCTCGATGCAAAAATATTCCCAAAAATAATTGTATTAAATGATTTTCTCAATTTTTTAAAATCTTTTTACTTTTTTTATAAAATGAGATTTATGACAAATTATAAATAAAAAGTGTCCTTTTATAATTTCTTAAAATCTGCTAATTTCTTCATGAAATTTAAATATGTCAAATAACAAAGCAACCCCCCCCCCCCAAAAAAAAAAAAATAATAATAAGAAGAAGAATAATCCCAAATTAAATAAATATATAATACAAATAAAATAAATATCTTCATATAAACAAACTTAGGGTTTGCCTGTGCTCTTTCATTTTAAAATTAGAAGCAATAAACACTGCATTTTAATCACAGTCCAAACAAAGATGCTACATACATGCTTCATGAGTAATATTTAATTTAAATTGGATTGTATAATTTTGAAATTGGAAGCAAAAACAGAATGGTCTGACTTTAGCTTTGTGAAAGTATACTACATAAAACATATCTGCACGAAACAGAAACAGCAGAAAGACTGCATGAGATGCAGATTCACTCTCTGACAGCAGGAGGCGCATATGGAACAGCAGCAATACAGTTTACTAGGTTACCGCTGTAAACAAAGCAGTGCTGTGCTGATAAACACTACTTTAATATGCATTATAAAGAGCAAGATGAAAGAAAGTGAAAGTGACATACAGCCAAGTATGGTGACCCATGCTCAGAATTCGTGATCCTTATTTAACCCATCCAAAGTGCACACACACAGCAGTGAACACACACACACACACACTGTGAACACACACACACACACTGTGAACACACACCGGGGGGAAAGGGGGCATCATTTATGCTGCGGTGCCCAGGGAGCAGTTGGGGGTTCAGTGCCTTGCTCAAGGGCACCTTAGTCGTGGTATTGCCGGCCCGAGACTCAAACTGACAACCCTAGGGTTAGAAGTCAAACTCTCCAACCACTAGGCCATGACTTCCATCTAAATACCATCTAAACTTTTCTTAAGAGAGGTGCAGGTGCAGCTGTGATTCATTTAACATCTCAACTGTCTTGAATCATCACATATTTTACAGATTTCCAACCGGCTCGGGGTGCATCATTACATCCCTAGTCTCAATATTCATGTATTTATTATTTTTATTTTTAAATACAATATCTGACCTGTTTTAAACTTTGATTTAACATGATGAGCTGTCTTTAAGTGAAGAATACATTGTAATAAATTGTTGACATTACTGATTAGCATATTGCTTCGATGTTCTTTTGCTTCTTCAGCACCATGTCCACCCACTCAGGTGTCTATCCAGTCATCATGTGACTCAGACACTGTGTCCGTTTCCTGGAAAGCCTCTCAGGGCTCTGTGTCATTCATGGCTGTTGCCGAGAGCAGCGGAGGTCATAGGGTGACCTGCAACACCAGTGACCTCGCCTGTGATATTACAGGCCTCCAGTGTGGACAGACTTATCAAATTTATGTTTCTGGTGTTGATGATGACTGTATTGGATCCAGGAGTGAAGTTCACATTCTTAAAACAGGTGAGACTTAAGTCATTTTTTATGGCCACTTGCAATATATAATGCTGAAAAATGACAAAGTCAAGAGGCCACACACAGAAGGCTTCTCTGGCTCTTTCAGATTCCCTTTTTGAATGACAAATAAAGACTACTGCCACCTGCTGGCCTGGAGAGTTAGTTCCTCTCAAGCAGGTACAGAACGTACATACTAGTTCTGTACCTGCTTGAGAGGAAATAACTCTTAAGAGTTGTAGAGTATATACGGTATGTTCAAGCTCAGCTTTTTGGCCCTGATGCAAGCGACAAGGGTCAACCCCACAGTCTGCGTTCAACATGCTAGTTCCTTTTTGTTGCCTTTATAAGGATAGGACTGAGAGTAGACAGGAAGGGAAGTGGCACAGAGAGGGCAACGGGATCGAGAAAGGTCCGCAAGCCAGGACTCAAACTCAGGTTGTCCAAAGCGAAATGGCACCAAATGTCAGTGTGCTGCCCATAAGACTATCAGTGTAGAAAATTCACTAGTTATTTGATGTTAGGATTAGTGTGCCAATGCCTTTGGTGAGTGGTCCCCTTGTACTAACCTTTAAACCCCTCTATGTCCCCTTCAGCCCCTTGTGTGCCTCAGAATGTGCACCCTATTCTGGAATGTCAAGCTACTGTTCTCAATGTCACCTGGCAGCAGACAGGTCAAGCCCATCACTACCACACCACAGTGCTGCGCAGCGATGGTCAAGTGCTGGGGTGTGACTCTAATACAACCTTCTGCCAAATTCCCAACATCGTTTGCGGACTGACTTACAGTGTGACCGTGGTCGCCTATAGTCAAACCTGCAACAGTTCCCAAAGCTCTGTGGAACATGTCACCTCAGGTACCCATATATACATAAAATATTACGTATTTCAATATTTGGATGTCTCTAACGTCTCTTTCCTGCATTCTTTAGCCCCTTGCCCACCAGATGCTATCTTTGCCGTCTTGGACTGTGATTTAAACACTGTGTCTGTGTCCTGGGACTCGAGTGTAGATGGTGTCCTCTACATCGCACGAGCCTTTTACTCCAATTACACAGATTACTACATGTGTAACACCACAGAAACCAGTTGTGATATCACTGTGGCCTGTGGCATGGATTATAATGTGACTGTAGTGCCATTAAGGGACGGCTGCACTGGAGAGAACTCACTGGTCCAGTATGTTACGGCAGGTTTGTCACATTCAATAAAACTTTAACACATCACCAAATATCTATTTGTTTATCCGAGTTTGCCACAAAATTCACTTTTGGAATGTGTGTTTGTGTATAAAGCTCCTTGCGTTCCCCTCATGTTGGACGTTGAAATGGACTGTCTGTCTGATTCGGCTTGGCTGACATGGGAAGAGTCAGAAGGGGTGGAGCTCTACATCGCCACAGCAACTGACAGTGATGGATTTGAGTACCAGTGTAACTCAACTGATACCCAGTGTACCGTTGAACAGCTACAATGTGGAAGATTCTACAACTTTAGTGTGTTTGCATCTAACAGTCAATGTGACAGCCCCGTGAGCAACACTTTGCAGAGCGAGACAGGCAAGAGAGTGAGCTTGAAAGGGATGCTTTTCAATGTAAAAACAGACTATATAATTTCACACTTCCTTCTCTCTTTCAGCCCCTTGTCCGCCTCAGAATGTGATCACGTCTGTGGGGTGTGACACTGGTACGGTGAGTGTGTTGTGGGATGAGAGCGTTGGCGCATTAAGCTACACTGCCACTTTGGAGCGTACAGATGGAGACACCACCTGCTGCACAGCAAGCTCCACTTCCTGTGAGGTCACTTCACTTCCCTGCGGCCAGATGTATGTCCTGACAGTCACTGCTGAGGGAAGGACATGCAACAGCTCTCAGAGCATTGAGGTCATCGTACGCTCAGGTAATACACACTGATCATTCAACCCTGTTACCACTGCTGCTTTTATATACATTTTTCCCTTTATTCATCATAACTAGAATTCAGCATAATTTTGGGGTTGCAAAACCTGAAATTCTCATAAATTAATAGACCATAACATCACTCAAGGCTAGGCACCTCCTTCTGTTTCAAAATAAATTGCACTGCATTTCAAAGCCCAGTTGTGTGTAAAATGCTATATATCTGGGCATGCTTTGTCCATCATCACAGTGTATTTCAACCCACAGTTCCCTGTATTCCGGAGAGTCTGGTGTCAAGTACTAGCTGCAGTAATAATGTAGTCACCATGTCATGGGTGAGCAATGAGGCTGGGGAGCTCTATACGGTCCAGGCCTTCAGCGCTGATGGGTTATTCTCTGACAGCTGCTCGGGGTTTGGTCAGTCATGTGATCTCAAATCACTGACATGTGGTGAGCCTTACACTGCTACAGTAGTAGCACAGGACAGCGTCTGCACCAGCGCACCAAGTCAAGTTGCTTCAATCAGGACAGGTTGGTGTGATTTTATTGTGAAATGTATTAAAAATACTGATGAACCATATGTTGCAGTAACATCTACTATAATGTAGTTATTCACAACAAACCTAGAACTTTTCTGCTCCTTATAAGTCTATCTTTTTGACAACCACTCAATGACAGTCACTTCTCTCATGTCCAGTGCCCTGTGTGCCGGATAATGTGACTGCTAATGTGAGCTGCCAAGGGAATGATCTGTCTGTGTTCTGGGAGGAGAGCGCAGGAGCAGACTCTTACACAGCTGTGCTAGAGGACAGTAATGGCCAATTCACCAGCTGTCAGAGCATGATCCACACCACCTGTACAGTTAACAGACTTGTCTGCGGACAGACCTACCGTGTCAGTGTGACAGCATCAGACGGATACTGTGACAGCTTGCCCAGTGCCATCACTGAAGTTCAGTCAGGTAGGAAGCAGTGAGGACAGGCTTACATGCACACAAACATGTCAAATTCACCTAAAAATACTTAAAAAAAAATGCTTTTGATCCAGAATAAATATTGTCATTTTGGTTACACATCCCACAGTATGTTGAATTGGATTCTGAATTGTAACAAGAAGATAAAAAAAAACAAGCTGAATAGCAATTCAAAGAAATTAAACATAGTCACTCAAGAAACATTCCCTGACATTTTGCAATAAATTTTTTTTTTTTTTGTTAAATATTGTTTTTGGAAACTAAGTTTCTTTGATTTTCAGTAATTGTTATTTAAATTTTTCGAAAACTTGTAAATTCATTTGGAATGCATTTGTAAATAAATTCTGAATTTCACTCATTGGTAGACATGCTACAATGTACGTTAAAGACCATTGTATGTACCATGGTACATTGATTTTTATAAAATAAAAAATAAAAAATGTAGCATGACATTGTTTGACTGGAAGATATGCGTCTGTATTTCAGCTCCTTGTATGCCTCGTAACATTCGGGCACTCATGGACTGTCAGTCTGGTGTGGCTATATTGTCGTGGCAGTCAAGCACTGGGGCGTTGCAATACACAGCCACAGCAGTAAGTGAGTCTGGCCATGTACTCAGCTGTGAAAATAACTTAACTAACTGTGAGCTGACCGGACTGGCCTGTGGTGAGAGCTACAACATCACTGTGTTAGCAGAAGGACAGACCTGTAGCAGCACTGCAACCATGAGTGGACACCTGAATACAGGTGAGCAAAAACCACTGGGAACACATCCTAGAATACTAATGAGCAATACCCTAACAAACATCCTACTACACATAACACTCTAGCAACCACCCAACAATGCTCTCCACCCTCCATAACCTTTACTTTAGCAATGTCCTATCAACAACCCAGTACACCATAGTAAAAACATAATGCTAACCACTCCCCGACTGCATAGCAATGCCCTTGCAACCACCCATAAATGCTAGCACTGTCGTCAATTTATGTAGCACTTTACTATATTTTGCACAATGATAATCAGTCTCTTTCTTTTCATTGTGATCCCAGGTCCTTGCCCACCTCAGAATGTTGAAGTGCAGTATGGCGTGTCTATTGGCCAGCTGTCATGGGACAGAAGTAAAGGTGCTTCCATGTACACAGCACAGGCTGCCACTGATCTGGGATCAGTGCTGTCCTGCTCCACCAGTGACACCTCCTGTGCCCTCTATAATGTGTCCTGCAGTCAGACATATGACATCACTGTGACAGCACACAACAACGTCTGCCAAGGAGCTGCTGTGTCTGCATCAACTACTTTAAACACAGGTTCATTAAATTTGCAACTTTACCAGTGATGTTAGTGCTTTCTGCATAGTTGTCCAACAACTGACCCTTTATGCTTTAATAGAATCCTGCCCGCCCCAGAACGTGCAAACCCATCTGAATTGTACAAGTGATGTCGGGACTGTGTCTTGGGAGGAGAGTTTGGGGGCAGTGGCATATGTGGCTTTCCTGGAGGGTCGCAATGGACACATCCTGTCCTGCTCCACAAGTAGCTCCAGCTGCAGGGTGACGGGGTTGATCTGTGGAACAGTTTACAGCACTCAAGTACGCGCCATTGGAGAAACTTACAACAGCACAGACAGCGAAACAGTTATCTTCACATCAGGTTAGGCATCTAAGAAATGACAAATTATGAACATTTACATTATTTGGCATGACAATGGGAATTTGTTGCACTCATGTTTAAATAACAGAGGATTTTGCCATCTACCGAGTTGTTAATCACTGCTGTGTCTTTGTGTCTAGCCCCCTGTCCACCAGATTCCAGTGCAGTCACTGTTGACATGAACTGTGAGAATGCCACGGCATTGTTCAGGTGGGCCTGGAGTGGCGGAGCTGCATCCTACGAGCTCACTGCCATCAGTAACAATGGCTACATCGCCTCCTGCATTTCCCAAGACAATTTCTGTAATATCAGCGAACTAGCCTGCGGACAGACTTACACAGTCAGGCTCACAGCAATCAGTGATGAATGTCAAATTACTCAAGAGACGGGAGTGACATTCCAAACACGTGAGTAACCATTTTTATACACATCATTTGCAAAAGGGACAAATGTACAATGTAGCTGTAGAAAGTGAATATAGTTGATAACAGGAATATCAGATTTAACTACTTTGTTGTTTGACATCTAGGCCCCTGTGCTCCCTTGCATGTGAATGTGGACCTTCAGTGCAATCCTAGCACAGCCGTAGTGACTTGGGAACAAAGTGATGATGTGCAATACTACCTTGTTAGCACCACCCTCAGCACAGGAGAAGCAGAAACTTGTAACTCTACATCTGACAGCTGTAAAATGAGTGGGTTGCAGTGTGGAGTGGAGTACGCCTTCACCATCACTGCCTACAGTCATACAGTCACATGCCATAGTGACGCCAGCAGCACTGTGCACACTACAACAGGTAGATGATCCTATCCTTCAAATATTATCTTGATCTAGTGTATATACAGCAGGGGTAGCCAACCATGCTTCGTTGACCTATTTCACAAAGCTGGTTATAGTGGCTACACAGGTAAGTTTGAGCAGACTCCTATTTTTTGGTGGATTGATCTTTAGCAGTATTTATCACCATGGTAGATTTCACTACAAGGCTCAACTTAGTGTTCCTGTAGCTCAATTTGTAGAGCATTGTGCTATCAAGCGCAAGGTTGGGGGTTCGATTCCCTGGGAACACATGATAGGTAAAAACTGATAGCCTGAATACACTGTAAGTCGCTTTGGATAAAAGCGTCTGCTAAATGCATAAATGTAATTTAAATTTTTCTCTGGAAGCAGGTTTTATTCTGGTGCACCTACTCCAGACTGTGAGTCTGCTGAACTTGACCTACACTGGGTTTGATTTCTTTGGTTTTGTTAACTCTAAACTTGAATCTGAAATGCAGAGTTTGTTCAAAAGAGTAGGTTAGCAGGCCACTCGAGGACTACCATCCTGCAAAGTTCATATCCAACCCTAAACAAACCTACCTGAATGAGATAGTCCAGGTGTTCAGGTTTACTTGAGAAAACAGACAGGTATGTTGGAAATGAAGTCTACAGGAAGGAAGCCTCCAGGAGCAGGGCTGGCTACCCCTTACACAGAAGAATTCCATCCAATGATCTCACATTACACCCTAGCATACTATAAGACATAAACTTGTCATGCTCATCTTTTTACAAGCATGGAACAAAAAGTGCCGGATTGTAGACTTCACTCTGTCACACACGCACATCAGATGATATATTTCAAACTTGCTTGAAAAAAAGAGATAATGTTCAGTAGGCTTCAACATCACAGTGAAATCTCGGCTGTGTCTGTTTCTTCAGAACCTTGTCAACCAACTCAACCGACGGTTTCAGGATCATGTGATAACAACACAGTTCTCTTGAACTGGAGTCACAGCAGAGGTGCATCGAGTTACACAATTCATGTAACAAGCAACCTAGGATACGCAGACTCCTTCCAGACATCTGAGTCTACGCTTACAGTGGAGCTTCTTTGCGGACAGACCTACACCTTCACAACACTGGGGGGAAATGATGTCTGCGACAGCATACCAAGCACTCCCGCACATTTTACGACTGGTATGACCCAACACTCATAAAAGCTGTATAGAAATCTAAACTCACAAGTGACAACAAGTGCATTTATTCCACATTTGTATTAATCACTGCTTTTTATAATAGCCCCATGTAAACCATACCACATTGAGACCTATGCGGAGTGTGAAAATAACCTGGGAGCTGTCAGCTGGGCTGGCAGTGATGGCGCAGACATTTACACCGCCATTGCTGTAGGACAGGATAACCACACGCATGTCTGCTTAACAAATACAACTTTTTGTATTTGGGAGGAACTGCACTGTGGAGAAGTTTACTTTGTCCAAGTCATCGCCAGTGCCCAAATCTGCAACAGTGAGCCCAGTGATGGCACAGTCATCCACATGGGTGAGTGTCTAAGAAAAATTAAGGTATACATGTAAGGCAACAATAACTGAAACTACTTTACAGTTCTGTGGCTGTAAAGTCTTTTTTTTGTATCTAACAAATGGCTGATCGAGATTGCCTGTATTGTGTACAGCGCCATGTGTCCCTCAGAAACTGGTGTCCTCTTTCGACTGTGACATGAGAGTGGCTTCCCTCACCTGGGAAGCAAGTGAAAATGCTGAGATGTACCTGGTGTCTGCGGAATCTGATAGCGGTCACCAGGTGGAACTCTCAACAAATGCCACAAGTGCACAATTCTCCGAGTTCAACTGTGGTCAGCAATACTATCTGACTGTGCAAGCTGTGGGAAATGTATGTAGAAGCGTCCCCAGTAATTCTTCAGTACTCAAGACAGGTCAGGACCCTCTTACACACACACACACACACACACACAAAGACATGGGGTCAAAAGAAGTACCTAAAGATCAGGTACCTGGCATAACACTGTCCCACTTGTCGAGTGACTTGGATTGTATCATACTGTCTTCTTGCAGAGCCCTGTACTCCAGCAGTTGTCGTTGGCTTTATGGACTGCATCTCCAACATTGCTACTGTATCTTGGGAGTTAGCTGAAGGTGCAGAATACTACACAGCAACAGTTCATGGCCCAGATGGTCCTTTGGAAACATGCATGTCCTGGTCATCAAGTTGTGGCATGCCCAAACTGTCCTGCGGTGAAGCATACAATGTTAGCGTGATTGCCTCCAGTCGCCAATGTAAATCAATACCAAGTGCGCTGAGCTATCTCAACTCAGGTAATGCAAGCATACAACAGCAACATACATATAAGACACAAATACACTCTCAGTTAGAGCACAGGTTTTATACACTAAAGCCACGTAGAATTTCTGGATCATTTGTAGAAAAAATGTATGAGTAACTTCTCTGGTATTGGGAGATTTTGTTCATGCACACTGTCAGATCCTTCCTGTGCCTTCCTAATACTGAACCCTAAAATGTTGCTGTGGTTTGATCCACGGATCACATTTTCTATAGTTCCAGTTTCTGTCTTGCATTCACAAAGAAGCTTCTCCAGCAATTTTCATCAAGCAAATCCCACTGTGAATGTAGCTTAATTAGCATTAGCATTGGTATGCTGAGTAAAGTCTGGAAACTAAGCGGTGTAAGAAAAATGATGTGTTTTTGAAGATCTCGATGAGGATGTTTTTTGCAGCATAACAGTGACAAATTACATTTAGTACCCTGGGTTCAACGGAGTAGGAAAGAACCCCAAACATCCTAAGCTCAAACCTTTCCAAACTACAGTTTTTAGTTTACTACCCTTAATGTAAATGAAGTTGCTCCTGTTGTTACAGCTGTGATCTGTAAGTTAGTGAAGTTCTGACACCTGATTGTCTGAGATGGTTCTCGGTGTCACAAACAAATTTTCCCATTCTACAACTGATCACCATTTGCTCAGGATGTGATCATCCTAAATGATCTAGGAACAACATAACTTTTCACTTTCATCTTCTCTATAATAATTAAGCCATCTTGGGAAATGAGCATCAAACATCTATCATGGAGTAGAACCTGGTGCGGGGAAGACTTTATTTCCAGTGATTCCCAACCACATAACTGGAGCCCCCCAACATTGCATCTATATTTTGTCTGACACCCATTTAAGTCCTTGGACTGTCTACTAATGGACAGGTGAGTTGAATCAGGTGTGTTTGGTTAAGGAGACATGCAAAATGTGCACTGCTCAGGGTACTCCAGGAATGTGGTTGAGGACCACTGCTCTATTCAACTAAATTGCATAACACCGAGACAAATTCAAAGAAGCCTACACTTTTCCATTTGTCAGTAAAGTTAGGGCATCAAGGTACAGGTTTTTTTTTTTTCATATGCTCCTGGCTTTGGCAAATTCAGCTGATTCTTTCTCTCTCTTTTGCAGTGCCCTGTGTTCCTACAGGTGTGTCTGTGGTGCTGGACTGTGATACTGCCGAGGCGCATGTGTCTTGGAATGCAAGCATTGGGGCGTTGAAATATGTTGCTTATTCATGGAGCAGAACATTCAACTTCATATCCTGCGAGACCTCTGGGCCTGTTACACATTGCACGCTTAGTGATCTCACATGTGGAGATAATTACACTGTTCAGGTGATTGCTGTTGGAGATGAATGCACCAGTTTGCCCAGTCAGGCAGAAAACTTCCGCACAGGTATTTTTATGCTTGTCTAGTTTTGTTGTTCTCGTTGTTTTAGATCAAAAGAATTCTGTTCTGTCTTTTTGAATTTTATATATATTTTTTCTAGTGAATGTTATTGTTATATGTTTCCTCTAGTTCCCTGTGCCCCGGAGGTTACAGCTACACACCTGGAGTGCTCCACTGACTCTGTACTGCTGCAGTGGACTCCCACTGATGGGTCTATTTCCTACACTGCTGATGCCAGGACACCAGAGGGGCTCGTCTCCACCTGCTCCAGCAACTCCACTAACTGTGAACTGAGGGGACTATCCTGTGGGCAAACATACAATGTTACTATGGTATCATATGATGGGCTTTGTCACAGCATGCCTGGCACAGGCCTGGCAGTGGCATCAGGTAGGAAGGAGAAAATCTATTAAAAATGCAGTACCTACATGAAGCAAAGTAGTAATTCTAACATTTTTATGGATCATTATCAGGAAGGCCCATATGATTGATTACTAATGTAAATAACAATACAGAGCATTCTTTAGTTATTTTAAATAAGGTAATAAATTATTATTAATTTTTATGTTTTTTAATTAATTTGACCTTTCAATACATACTTCAGTCTTTTATGACGTGGGAGGTGATTCACTATCCTCGCCTTCATTCAGTTTTTTAAAGTTAGACCTCCCCTTTTTAGTATTCCTCAATCTATTCATTATCATCAATATGATTCTGTAGGAAAAAATAAAAGAATGTAAAAGAAGCTGTGCAATGGTGTAAGTTTATTGTATTTCTGTGAAACAATCTCTCTCTCTCTCTCTCTCTCTCAGTACCCTGTCCACCTAAGAATGTGGAGTTGAATTTGCTCTGTTCTTCAAACTCTGCCCACGTTCAGTGGAAAGCTGGTTCAGGGGCAGAATCATTCGAGGTGCATGCCATTAGCACAGACGGCCAGATGACAGGATGTGACAGCACAAATACTTCCTGTGTTATGCCTAACCTTGTATGCGGTTCCATCTACAACATCAGTGTGCTTGCCATTGGCCACAAGTGTAATGTTTCCAGGAGTGAGATCACAACACTGCATTCAGGTTGGTGACCCCTAATGAAACCCAATCAAATGTGTCCAAATGTGAGTGCTAGCATCTCCCACCCCGACTGTAGAATGACCCAAATATGGAATCCCATTTTGTCCCCAGTCCCATGTGTTCCCAACCACATTCAGGCAAACCTGAGCTGTGGATCTGGAGTGGTTGATGTGTCCTGGCAGCCTAGTCAAGGAGCTCTCTCTTATACTGCTGTCGCTCAGGGCAGCGGGGGCTTTGCGTCTTCATGCAACAGCAGTAGCACTGTATGTGAGTTTAGTAATCTACTGTGTGGACTCACGTACAGCATCAGCGTGACTGCCTCTGACCACGTGTGTACAAGCGCACCGAGTAATAGTGTACAGTTGGACACAGGTACGATGACTCTACACACTAAATTCACAGATATTTGAATAACCACTGAAATTAACAATTTTGTTTGTCCATTCCTATTACGAATCTTTTTTGTGACTGATCAGTTCCGTGTGAGCCACATGGAATCGTGGCTCAACTGGAGTGTAGCAGCCACACAGGTGTAGTGTCCTGGGAACAAGGGGACCATGTTGCATCCTACCTGGTCCAAGCATCCGGTCCGGATGGACACCAAACTTATTGTAGCAGCCCCGCCACCAGCTGCAGATTACCCAGCTTGCATTGCGGCCAAGCCTACAACCTCACACTCACCGCCCAGGACAGCCACTGTAACAGCCAGAATGCCTTTTCACAATTACAGTCAGGTTAGGAATTGTTCCATATTACACTTCTTCAGCAGCATGCAATGCCGAATATGGCACTGCTACACAGCAACAGCACTGTGTTGTTCTGTCAAATTTATAGAGATTAGTTTCTCTGATGTAAACCTCTGATATAGACCTCATATTATTCCTCTTCCTCAGTTCCATGTGCACCTACCAATGTGCAGACTTCTCTTGTTTGCCTGTCTAACTCTGTCGCTGTGACGTGGCAAAGTGGCAGTGGGGCGTTGTCCTACCAGGCTGAGGGTATCACTGTAGATGGCACCCATAAGACCTACTGCAATAGCAGTGTGACACACTGTAATCTAGAGCATCTGCTGTGCGGGGAGACTTATAATGTGTCTGTGCTGTCAGTGGACCACGCATGCAGCAGTGAAAAAAGTTTGTTCACACAAGTGCAAACTGGTGAGTGGCACGCTCAGAGTTTAAGTAAATCTTAACCCTCATTAGAACAGATGTATGAAAGGTGTTTTTCTTTTTTTAGCACCCTGTCCTCCTCAGACCGTTGACGTTCAGGTGAACTGCTCTGCTGGCTCCATGACTGTCACATGGCCAGCCAATCCAGATGCACAATCTTTCCATGTGAGGGCAGAAACCAGTGGAGGAGGTGCCCTGTCATGTGATTCCACCAGCAGCAGCTGTTCAATCAGTGGCTTGCCATGTGGACAGTCATATTCTGTCACTGTAACATCTGTCAGGGGTGGCTGTGAGAGCCAGCGCAGCACAGCTGTTAATGTCACCTCAGGTAATCTTCACAACAACACACAATCACCAGCAGTCCACCGATATAAAACAAAATGACAGCAAATGAAACGTAGCTGCAATTAAATGAACAAAATAGTTTAGACAAATATTTTCTGAACTGAAGAGAAATTATGTACTGAAGAGAACTGAAAACTAAAAATGTTTATTATCCATTGAAAAGGTCAGGAGATTTTGAAACTACAGTACCACCTTGTCTACGTCCCATTGTTTTGCCACAGTTTGAAACAATCTTTTGAGGCTTTCTATACCTCCAACAAACTATTATTTTGATAATCAATTAACTTAATGATTAATTGACCAATCATGCATTATTTTACTGATTACTCGGTAGGCTTTGATCAGTTATCTGGTTTTTATAATTTGTTAAAATATCAGATTCTAACTGAAAGTGACACTGACACTGTTTTTCATGTTTAATACTGTAAAGTTTCTTGCTTTAAAGCAATCTGATGCGTAAAGTATTTTATAAATAAATGTGACACAACTTTACTGTAGTGCTGATTGAAAGCTTGTGCAAAGATCCACATCGCTATGATCAGATGCTTTCTTAACTGTTTTCCTACATCTGTTGTGTTTATTTTGAACATTTCCATATTCATCTAAAAGTAAATCAGAAATCGAGCAGGGTATCTATCCATTACCATCGTGCTGCATCCAATGTAGACAGATGTCTTTGATTTTGTTGCGTCGCTTATGTCCAGTGTAAGACAACGGAAAGCCAAACTTTTCTGTCGATCCTCTAAGACACAGTCAACATCTAAAGTTAAGAGGTTCCTTGTGACTTGCATTTGCATTGCTTGTGCACTCTATTGTCACAGAAATTAAAGAAGAAAAAAAAAACGCTGTTAAATTTACTGCAAAGAATGTATGTGTGGAAATGCTTATTGATCCGAGCAAGCTAACAGACTGTATTTGCATTTTTTAGCTCCTTGTGTTCCTCAAGGAGAGACAGGCAACCTGGACTGTGTTACCAACTCAGCTTGGGTGACTTGGCTACAGGCAAAGGGGGCGGAGTCTTACACTGTCCTGGCAGTGGAAAGAGGCGAAGCCAACTCCAGCTGCTCGGCTACAGATCTGCACTGCAATGTTCCCGACCTGCTGTGTGGAGCCACCTACACCTTCCACATTACTGCTGTCAACTCATTCTGCAGAAGCGCACCAGGCAACGCCTTCGAAATTCAGACAGGTGCAAACACACTCATTTTGAGATGTGGACTAGCTTTCAAGCCACATCCACCAAACTGTCCGAATCTGTCATCACAGTCACTTATCTCTACTGTTTCTGTCTGCAGCTCCATGTGCCCTCACCTCAATCACTGCACACACGGACTGTTACAGCAGCCATATCACAGTTAGCTGGCAGCTGAACGAGGGATCTTCCTTGTATGTGGCCACCGCTGAAGGTCATGACCAAAGCATTTTGATATGTAACAGCACTGGCACGTCCTGTGCCCTCTCCGGAGCCAAGTGTGGAATGCAGTACACGGTTATCATTTCTGCGTCCTCCGACAAATGCAGCAGCTTACGGAGTCCCCCTCTAAAGATGCACACAGGTACACAACTACTCAACACAACACTAACCTTGCTCTTCAAGGCACACTGCATATGTGTGCGATATCACACTGACCTACAGTATAACCTCTCTATTTAATTCTCTTTCAGCACCTTGTGCTCCTCAGAATATAACCGTGAACCCAGTGTGTGACTCAAACGGGATGACGGCAGCATGGTCACCCTCTCTGGTTGCCGAGTCATACTCACTCACAGCCAGCAGTCGAGATGGAGATGTCCGCACCTGCAGAAGCACCACAAACAACTGCACCCTGCTTCACCTGCACTGCGGACAGATTTATGACGTTAGCATAACCGCTTCGGCTGGAAACTGCACCAGCATGGCCAGTCAGCAGGTCACCTTCTATACCGGTGAGAGCACATGGTGGCTTGAAGACAACATGAACAGCATTATATTTTGGTGTGAAATTCATGACATATTGTACTACTTCTGCTCTACATAGTGCCCTGTGAGCCACAGAACATGACTGTGGAAGTGCAGTGTGACACAGGGACTGCTTCACTCTCTTGGGTGGAGGGCCATGGTTCTCTGCAGTACTTCACAACGGCTCAGACCAAGGATGGGCACACGCTTCACTGCGACACCACGGACACGTCCTGTAGCATTCACGGACTGACTTGTGGGACGCTGTACAACTTCAGCGCACTGGCTTCAGATGGAACCTGCAACAGCTCCGTCACTGTGCCAATCCAGAGAGGAGCAGGTACACCAGCAGATATATCTGAGCATGTTAAAGGATCTGTTCATCTGAAGATTACAGACCTTAAAACACAAAACCATTATTAAAGCTGCGGTAGGGAACTTTTGACGCTCTAGCGGTTAATAAACAGAACTGCTTGCGTCTTGCGGAAGAACATCGTAGCCGGAACTACTTCTCTCTGTTTATGTCTATGAAGAATCACAAAGGTACTGGGTTACTCCGCCGCGGTATCCCCGAAGCAATCTAAAATAGTCCGAATATAAACACTAATTATAGGTGTACCCTAGTGATTCAGGACAAGCCAAAAACACGGCTTGGAAAATGGATTCATGGTGTACTCGCTTATTATATAAATTTTTCTACATTTTAAAACACAAAGTTACGGACCGCAGCTCTGATTGGTAATTTTAATACTTCAACATTTTTATTTATATTTTTCTGTTTATTTCATGTCATATTCATATTTTTGTTTTGAATAATGAAAATGATTTTCAATAAATAACAATAACTCTATTATGTTGCTGTCAAATCAATTATTTGTGATTAATCACATCCAAAATAGTTTACAAAAAAAGTGTTCACATAAGTATTTACTGTGTGTGTGTGTGTGTGTGTGTGTGTGTGTGTATATATATATATATATATATATATATATATATATATAAAAATATAAGATATGATTTATATTATATAAATATTACATATATTCCTTTGAAACACACACAATTTTATATTTTAAGAACTATTTACATGTATTCTATATATTATATTTTCTTATATATATATACATGTATGTGTGTGCATTTATATATATATATATACACAGTACACACACACACAAATATATATTATGTAAAAACAAACATTTATTTTGGAAGATATTAATCTCAATTATCAATTATATCAATTATATCTCAATCATTATATATGTATTTTAGCAGCATTACTCTATTGCTAATTAACCTCTCTCCTGCAGTCCCATGTCCTCCGGTCACTGTGAGGGTGAGGACCCATCTGATGGTCGATGCGACTCTCGTCAGGGTCTCTTGGAATCTCGTGTACTGTCCTGACGTCATGTACCTGGTACGGGTGACCGGTGCGATCCAGGACAACCCAGAGTCCCTCATGGACGTGTCATCCTACTGGACAGACATCAGCTACTTTGAGTTCCCTGTTCCCTGTAGCACCTCTTACAGTGTGACTGTGTTTGCACAAAACTCAGCTGGGATCAGCAGACCCTCTCAGGCTGTTACTGGTGTCACAGGTACAAGTCAAACGTTCAATGATTAAAAAAAAAAACAGGTTTAAAAACTCAAAGTCTAAGATTATATTGACTGATCTCAAAAGAGGAGTTCAGAAGAGTAAGAAGTTTGTATAGAACATGTTCATATATTCTCTGTCTTGATCTGTGACTCTGTACTCTGTTCAGTGCCCTGTCCACCGGTGAATGTCACCTTCAGCGGGGACAGTTCCTCTGCCACAGTGGCCTGGAGGTCCTCCGCTCTTACCACAGGATACAGGGTGTACCAGCTGAGTTCTGGCGGCAGGGTGCCGGTCTGTCTCACCTCAAACCTCAGCTGTGAGGTCTCTGGCCTGCAGGCCTCGAATGTGGCTGTGACAGCCTGGAACAGTGCAGGAGAGAGTCTTGCATCTAGAGTAGCTTCTGGTAAGAAAAACAATTATTATAGCTAAGCTAAAAAAAATTATAGCTAAGGCCAGATGTAATATATTTTTTTTCTGCACTGATTTTGGATGGAAATGCAATTTCCTCATTTTCAGTAGAGCTCTTCTTTTTTTTCTTTTTTTTTTGTGTACCTACTCTGTTCATTTCTTGCAAGAAACACTTGGTGTTACATAATGTAGCCTGAAGTTGTACTGACTATTTATGTATTTTATTAAAATAATGAACTTTTTTTCTTCTGTTTTCATTTTTTCTTGGAAATAGAGATTAGCTGTTATTAGCTGTACTCTGAATTCAGTATCAGTATGTGTTTAAGTATTTGCCTGCGCAAAACAAAAAATATTTTGACACATAGTTTTTACAGGTCAAGCCTTAAACCGTCGGAAGAGAAATGTGGAGTTTGCCAAGATATATGCATCCCTGACTCCTGGTGAGTGAACACTGCTTACTTGCACAACAATTAAGAGCATAGAAAAATATTCAAGGCTATTCTATTCTAGCATTCTATGAGGATGAGAATCGATTTTGAAGTTTGAGCTGAAGTTTATTGTTTGGGGGGGTGCAAAAAGAGACCATTATAATGAGATTATTATAATATTTTGCAGTACTAGTATTTTTATTTATTTTTCTCATTTTGAGTAATTGATTGTGATTCATTGTCATGAAATGATCTCTGATATCAGGATATTAGGTTGAAGTTGTTGGTAATCAAATGCTGTTGTGCTGTACTGCAGAGGAGCTGGCTGTTCCTGTGGCCAGGGTCGCTGTGACGGGACAGTCACTACAGGTGGAGTGGTCTCTGGTGAGAGGGGCCGAGTCCTACACCCTGATTGTATACGAGGACACAGAAGAACAGCCGAAGGAGGTGGTGTCCGTGTACAGGACTGAGATTGCTACAGTTACTGAGCTTGAACCTGCAACACGTTACTGCATCATCGTGTCTGCCAAAAACAACAACATCCAGAGCACATATTCCCACCCTGTGTGTGTCACTACTGACGCCTCCGAGTAAACTGGACTGTACAGGACTGTAGATACACAACTAACTGAAGCCGTGCTGAGTTCCCTGAACTAGCATCTTCTCTTTCTTATATTCCATGATTACTACTCAAAAGAAATCAGCCTTCTTGTCCTTTCAGAAATCTAAACAAATATAATCCCAAATTCTTGACTGATTCCTTTTTTTCTAATGAAACCAATCATAATAAAGAAATTACTGAATTTCTGTGATGTAACATCTAAAATAGAAAAATTTCTGTTGATTGAAAAACATAACTTAAAATGAAGAATAGATGTGAAGAAATTATACATTGATTGACCATAGAAACATGTTGTACTGTAACACATAGTTTTTAAAGAAAGTTATGTATTTATCTTAAAAAGTCATTTTCTGTAACCAGTTCATAAAATGATTCAATCAAGAATGTTTGTGAAGTTAGATCAAATAAATGGTTAATTTATCGAGCACTAGTTTTAAACCAAACATTGTATTCTCTGATGTATATGTGGCTTTGTTAACAATCAGAAATGGTACTTTTATACATGAAGTCGTATGAAAGAAATAAAGGCTGTTAAAGAAAACTTCAAACATTTTGGTTCAAATGAAAAGCCAAGAACTGTTACTAATAATCTGAATCTTCTGCTTTTTTTGGTTTTATTATAAGTAAAATGCACCATATTTTTTTTTTTTTTTTAATACATTTAAATGATCATGATTGATCTTATGATACAATGATTAAATCAGCTGTTGTAATTATCCATGAAAAATAAAGTAAGTTCAAGTAAATAATTTAAAGTGAAGTGCTTCTCAATTTGTTCATTACAATCAGATGTAACTTTTCCACAGTCAAATATATGGCCAACCAGGGAGGATTGGGGTAAAGTGGACCACCTGATGTGTAATTGAGATACTAGTTTTTTTTTTTTTTTTACCTGTGTCAACTTTGTTTCCAACGTTATTGTTTTGAAAGGTATTTACCAATAAACATTTTATGGGTCATGCACTCGATACAAATGATGAGTATGTGCCCTCCCATAAAATATCACATAAAAAAAAAAAAAAATCCTGCATCTTACAAATCAGAAAAGCATTGTTTACTAACTAATACAAATTCATATTTAACATATTCAATGATCCCAAATGGTTTTTAATACCTCTGCTAACAGATGTCATCTTCTGGTGCCTGTACCATGATGGTGGCTCAACAAATTCAGGGTTAATGGCTTAGTTTTGAGTCAACAAAACCAAACAAGTCCATTGGTACCATGAAGCTGATCATCAGCTTTCTCTGACAACTCAGGCTTGATCATTATTTAATGGAGCAGGTGCACATGAAAGAGAGACATCAGTAATGAACAGCCAACTGCCAATGAACTTCTCGTGAGAGAGTCAGTGCGATTTACTACCAAATAATAAAAGATCTAACAATATGAAGAATTTAAACACATTTACAAGATCAAACGACCTATCCATGAAAGAGGAAAACTTCAAGAAAACCACTTGCCATATAAGTGCAAGTAAAAGGTGCAAAGTTAGTTTATAGAGTTGTAAATATGTATAGGTATAATAACACTTCAAAATCTAAGCTCATATGTAGTCTTGTTTAAAATATTGATTCTAACACGTATATATTTTTTATATTAATATAAAATAAAAGCTTAATAATTACTATTAAACTAAGCTAGCTTGTGAAATGGATTAAGGGTATTATAATTATATAAATCATATAAAATAATTATAAAAAATAATCTAAAAATCACACAATTTTATTATTAAAAATATTTTTGTTAGCATCCTTAAATCTGGAGTAAAAAAAAAACAAAACAAAAAAACTGGGTGGAGTGGCTTTATTGCGTCAGAGATGCATCACTTTGCTTGAAGCCGATTGGTCAGATTTCGGTTTGAGATCTCTAAACCAGAACATAACCTGTCCCAGAGCAGGTTAGCTGTGGAGTGTAAGTTATTAAGGCAATCAATGCCGCTAAAAGCCAAGCTACTTTCATGGTACCTAAAAACCCAGGATAGGTGCACACTAAACTGAAACTTACCCGGCCAGTCAGCTAAAACGGCTTCATGCAGGCCCCTTATATCTTAAAATAGTCAATAGACAGATCAACAGATGATTAATGATACATTATAATCTCTCTGATCACCCACAAAACTCTTGTAAATCATACATCAACTGACCAAAGCATGCAGACTGTGTCTGTGACTATCATAGACACTGGCTTTACATGGAAAGGCTCAGGGGGCTGTACCATGAAGCTGTTTTAGCTGGCTGGACAGGTAAGTTTTTTAGCGGCATTCATTGCCATACACTCCATGGCTAACCTGCTCCATTATGTTCTGGGTCAGAAATCTCAAACTGAAGCTGGACCAATCAGATGTGAGAGACACAAAGTCACTCACCCAGTTTATTTTGCTCCAAATTATGTCACTAATGCTAAAAAAAAAGAAAGAAAAAAATAAGTAATTTTATGATTTATATAATTATTATGATTCATATTATTATTATTTATCTGTTACACACAAGCAAATTTAGTTTAACAGTTATTATAAATCCTTTATTTTAAATAAATATTAATGTATACAGATCATGTCATATAAATAAGCTGTAGTATCAATAGATTGCACCATTTTAAAAATGAATAACTTTTTAAAAACCATCCGGTTTAGAAACACCAAAATAATTCTACCTAATATCATTCCTCAATTTAAAATGTTTAAATTGTATTGTAAATAAACACATTTCTAGTAGCCTATAAATAATACCCTGCCTAATGTCACGACGTCACGACGCTCGGTTGTACGTGATGACGTCATCGGCGCGCGTCCTGGACGGATTGAGCATTTTTGGACAGGACTGTTTACGTTATCATCCAGCGGTGTGTAAGTGTCCCGTTTCATTGTAAAATCGGACAAGTGAGGAAACAGGCGAGGGGAGTAAGTGAGTAACGCGGGGAGTTAGTTGACACAATCTGTGGGTAAGTGAGTAGTTTGTTTACGGAGACTGAAGGTAGAAAGTTCAGCTAGCTAACAGGCTAACGTAAACAAATAATAAAGTAAACCAAAGTTAAACTTCAACAAAATAAAGATCTAAATTTCACTGCCATAATCGTGAGGTCACTTTTTTTAACTTCATTCTGTACTAAATGAAGTGTCATGAAGTTTTTGTGGTTGTTGAAGGTTTTCAGTTTTGTCAAATGTCTGTTTATCAAAAATTAAAACCAATGTGTGTTGGGGATCTTAAAGGTTCTTTCTGTGTTCTTGGTTTATGGTTCGGTGTGGTGTCATTGTACAAAGACCTGTAGAACAGCAGCAACACATGAGTTAAGGGGGCCAGCTTCGTTTATGCTGACTAAGAAGGCTATGCTGGATAGATTCAGACAGCATTAAAGCTGGAGGGAATATGCCAGGAGTTCAAGAGGGGGTATTTATCAAATTAATGCTTTTTTTTTCAGTGCACACTACATAGTTTATCAAAATTGACAAGAGAAATTAGAACAATGTCATTGTAAGATTATAAATGTTTTTATAAAGTCATCAGTTCTTGTGATCATCTTGAACTTCCCATCTGTCATAAGGTGTGGTAGGAATCCACTACCTTGTATGATACATTTAGACAATTAATGGTTAACCCCAAAATTACTTAATTGTTGGTCTATTTACATATTCAGATGGATGGTTTGGGCCATAAACCTTTTTTATTTTTTTCACGTTAAAAAAGTTGTAAAATGTGTTTTAAGATTCCCGTGCTGTTTTTGTGCCTGTTTGCGACTACTGGCCATGACATTAACGACATACTTGCTTACCAGATGTGCAGACAATAAACAGTTCAGATCTACAATATTACATTTAGTAGATGCCCCTTTCTATAAAAAAATAACTTCTACAGCTTGCATGTTGGATAATCTAATCTCAGTTTTTCTCTCATTGTTTTGCAGGGGTTGAGAATCCTGCTACTACGCTTCTTGCTCCTGTCACCTTAAATAATGGAGGAGCCTCATATTCACTGCATGTCCTGCATAAGCAGAAGATGCATGGTCAAACCTGAACCTGGCACTTCCTGTGACCTCATCAGCTGCCCTCTTGTGTGTGGTGCTGTCTTCCACTGCTGCAAGGCTATTGAACACAAGCTGCTGTGCCCGCTTGAAAGGGTGCCATGTCTTAACCAAAGCATCGGATGCCCTTTTACACTGGCCCGTGGCCAGATGGCAGAGCACCTTGAGGTGTGTCCTGCAGGTGTGGTGTGCTGCACTATGGAGTGGAATAGGTGGCCAGTGAATGATGAAGATTATCGTTCGTATGAGAGACTGAGTCAAGAAGCAGATGAGGTGGAGCAGCTTGACATGGCACTCGCCCTTCAGGACCAGCGCACCATGTTAGCGTCACTCAAACTCGTCTCTCTGGCTCCCACCAGTGGCTCAGAGAACAAGACTCAGCCACCAAAACAAAGCGAAAAGCCTGGCATAGTCTCAGTTGCTCAGGCTCCATGTGTGCAGGTGGAGAGTGTTGAGATGGAGCCTACGGCTGGCTGCTCAAAAGACAAGATTTCCAATGGGATTAACGGTCTAAAAGAAGAACATTATGGGGAGCTCTACCAAACCACAGTAGAGACGACCAAAAGCCTGGCCGCAGCTCTCAATGTCCTGATCCACCTTAATTCTTCAGAAACCGACGGTACAGCCACTAATGCATCAGCTGGACTTACAGAGCGCAATGGTGAACTGAATGAAAAGATGAGGATGAGAGAAGATGCCAGGTTCAGTTGTGATAAAATAGCTAGTGGAGTCAATGGCCTAAAGGAGGAGCTACAGCCTCAACAGCACCAGAAACTCATGGAGCTTGGCAGAAGCTTGGCATCTGCTCTCGGATCACTAGGAGATGCTGTCAAAGGCACTGAGACAATTAATGGTCCGATAGTAAATGACAGTGGTATGCTCATTCAGTCAGAAACCTTGGAGTCTGCAGATGTTGAAATGAAGGATGTTAACTCGGCGGTTGATGGTGAGTCTGGGGCTGTTGGGAGATTTGATGATGGAGAAACCGCTTTAGATGTTCTTGCTCATGAGGCAACAGGTGAGTGTAGCCCAGTCATGTTGGAAGACATCGATAGACAAGGGTTCTGTAATGGCTCTCATAGTATTGTGGATGACTTAATGGAATCGACCACTGAACACCATCAAAACCCAGAGTCCCAAGGTTCTTGGGAATTTGTTGGTCCTTTAATTCCCCATAGGCCAGAGATCAGACATGACCAACAAGCTTTCTTGATCCAGGAGGCCTGTGGATCACAAGCTCCATTACTGCAGCAACCTATACATGCTCAGATTTTGACCATCCAGAGAGACAGTGCTGTACCAATGATGGCATTGGATTTTGAAGACAGGACTTTTGAGAGGAAACTCCAAAACCTTCAGTTGCTGCGCAACTTTATGCCACTTGCACTCAATGGACGGAAGGGACCATTTACCGAAGTCTTTCCTCATAGAAATCCACATTGCAAAATGGAGGACAAAGCTGTGGACACATCAGATTTAGATCAGGAACCAGTGGATGACCCCATGGGACTTGGCGAAATTGACTTTACGGCAGCCGCTCTTCTGTTCTGCTTAGAAGAGTCGCCACGAGCTCGGAGGATATCGGACACAGTCTATGGGTTTGGGGGCTCACGTGTTGACTTCGGCACCCAGACGTTTAGTTTCCCCGCTGCCATCTTGGCAACAAGTACGATGGTCGGCGAGGTTGCATCCGCTTCTGCTTGTGATCGAGCCGCTCCACGCCTTTCACAACCAAGTCCGTTTTGCACTCTACGGCTTGATCTTACCTTGGAGCAGCTAGTTCCTCGCCCAAGCTGGGCCCCACGCGAGGGCTCCATGTTTACCTTTGAGTGCGGCCAGCTCTTCCGTCGAGAAGAGTTCCTCTCACATTTTCGCAATGTTCATGGAGAAATACACTCTGGACTCAATGGCTGGATGGAGCACCGTTGTCCGTTAGCGTATTATGGCTGCACATACTCCCAACGCAGATTCTGCCCTAACAATCAAGGCTCGAAGGTAGTTCATGACCGCCACCTCAGGTCCTTCGGGGTGCAACCCATTTCGGAACCTGTGACTCAACCCAAGTGTGATCACCTTAGTGGATTGCCGTTTGAAGTACTTCAACATGTAGCACGATTTCTGGATGGCTTTAGCCTATGTCAGCTGTCAATGGTGTCTCGTACCATGAGGGATGTTTGCGCTAGTCTGCTGCAGACTCGTGGCATGGTGGTAGTACAATGGGAAAAGAAGCAATATTTGGATGGAAGACGAACCTGGCAGATAAAAGACAAGGTACACTATGTCTAAATAGTGGCAGCATGCTAATAATGTTATGTTAAACCAAGGGTGTCTCAATCAGCTCCCTAGCGTCTAAGTTTGTGAATTGTAAACTGTAAGGGGGCATAGTGATTATTGATGATCCCTGGTTTTTGCGATACATTGTGGGATTTTTTTTAGGGAGCGAAAGTTACAGAAGGATTTCTTGATTGAGACCTTAAAATGGCCGATTCCCTAATCAGTGCCCTGACTACTGAACTAGGAAGCTTATTGTGAGACACCCCAAGGATGCTGCACACGTGAAAAGTGAAGCCAAAACTATTTGATCACTGCAGTATGATTGGCTGCAGTATAGGTCATGAACTCTCTATAGCAGCATTTCCACTGTCGGGCCAGTGCTGGCTAGGGATTAAAACGGGCGGGGCGGGGCTCATAGCCCCGGGCCATTAGCACCGAGGCCAGAATAGCGCAGGGTTTCCACAGTCGAGCTTGAAGCACCGCTGCACGTCACTAAAACACGCCCTTTACACGCCTCTTAGGAACAACATAACAACAACATAATTTCATCACCAAAGATAAGTTATTAGAAAACTAATAAGAAATAAGTCTCTGGAACTAGTGTGATCACAAAACAAATATGATAAAAGCGCCCATTTGTTTGCATGCTTTGTTAAATAAACAAATTCAAAAGCATTAATGTTTTACTGTAGATTAAGTGATACATTGATCATAATAAATTAATTTATCAGGACTCAAAATTAATCACACAGAAATAAATTCATTTCTATTTTAGTTTTATTTTTTTAACGCTTATGAAAATAGCCTGCTTGTTCAGTCGAGTCTGTTTCTGTTTATTTGTAGCAGTGGCCTATACGTCACATCTAGAATGAATGATAATATCTCTGTTTTTATAAAAGCTTCTGAACAAAAAACATTATATTTTTATGATAGGCTACGTGGAGCTAAACTCTCGAGACGAGACTTGTGACATAATATAAATAAATACACGATTGTGATAGAGAATAAGAAGCTGACGTCTGATTTATCCAAGCGGTTGCATTTACCATGTTTACTATGGTAACGTTAATGTTTAGCGTGCATAGTCTTTTACATCGCTTATAAATATTTATGCCTTGTTTAGTGATTATAATCCACATCGGATCAAGTTATTTCAAACACTTGCTGCCGACTAAGAGTGAGTTTTGAGCTCAACTTATTTTAAAAAGTCTTTAATGCTGGTGTTATAGTTGTTATTTTTCTGAAATGATCCATAGTGCTGAACACTCTAGATGCGGAGAAACTCCGCCTTTGTTCATAACCCCTCCTCTAGCACCAGCTGGCCCGCTTTGGCCAAAAAACGATAGCACGCCAGCTTTAAGCCCGACAGTGGAAATGTGACTTATGTAAACTAATTGGACATTACAAAAAAAATATATAATAATAATTCTACACATTAAACTGGTTTCTGTCAATTTTAGGTAGTTCTTTTCACACTGATGTATGTTCAGTTTAAATTTTTCTAATAAGTTTTGTTAGTTTTAGTGATTTCTGTGTTTTTTTTTTTTTTTTTTTTTTTGCTTAATTTTTCAAAAATCATCAATCTTGTCTTAAATGTGTTAAACAGTTTTCATATTTTTTTCTGACTGTACTCTTTTCCTAATCTCAGTGAAAGAAATGATCTAAACAGGTAACAAGTTCTACCATACACTTATTGTTAAGCTGTAAGTTAAGTAACTGTTTTGTTTTCCTGCAGGTTTGGCGTTTCAGCACAGCCTTTAGTCCAGTTAACCGCTGGGAGTTTGCGGACATCTCTAGCATGTCAGACCATCTGAAACGCTGCCCATACAATGAAGCTCTCCGGCAAGTGGAGGCGGTTCCTCTGCCCTGCATGTGCACGACCAGAGAGCTAACACGAGACGGCAGATCGCTTCGATCAGTTCTCAAACCAGTATCATAACACTACGAAAACAAAACATAACTAAAACACTTCAATATCTAACATCTAAAATATAATATCACTGTGTAAATAAAAGGAATCTAAATATTTTTTTTTCTTTTAAAGTTAAGATTATTTTTGTATTAATATATCAAAGATTAATTTGAAGGTCTGAAGGGGCGTGAAGCAAGGTTCCTTTAGGAAAAATGGTTTGGCTTCCTCTGACACACACCCATGCTGTCTTATCAAGACCAAGGCTGAGAGTGGACTGGTTTAAAGGAGAGTGAACATTGGTGAAACAAAGGCTTAATTTAGTGGGATTATATGAGCCTCAACCTGTCAAATAACACTTGACACAGCAAGATAATCTCTTTAGAGATGATCAGATAATGACTTCTGGTTCCTGTCAGTACATATCCACACTATAGTATATTTGTATGTTTCGGCTAAGATAACATGGTTCAGTTTTGCTCCATTTTATGGTGACATTGCAGACAGGTGCACTTCTCCCTGACCCAGGAACAGCTGTCATCATGCTTAAGCATTCAAGGGCTTGGATTTATATTGGGTTTCAGAGTAAGAGAGCTGTGCTTCTGTCCTTTTCTATCACATTGTCATAGAACAGGAGGGTTTCATTTACCACAGGTTTACAATTACCACTCTCTTAAAGGCTTTATCCAGAAATGGCACCAATGGACTTTAGTCAACTTTAAAGGATGCTCTGTATGTACTGAGGCATACATACTGAAACCCCTTCTCCAGCACTATATCGTTCAATATCAGCATGCCCACCATATATCAGCATTTAGAGTCAATCTTTGCACTTTACTGAATCTTGTGGCTGTCTGCACTCCGATCCTCACTAACCTGAAGTAAACAGATGCTCTGCTATTGTGTTTCCTATCGAGGGAGCAGGAAAAGCTTAGCTAACACTATATTTGAAAACAAAGAAGAGCTCTATAACTTACATGTATGTGATGTGTGACATATCTTAACCCGTCTGCATTTAAATGTGTGCTGTGCGAATATGTGGAAGCTAATATTTGAATGTTTGATCTGAAGCTAATTAAACACTGCAGAAGTGTTTCTTTTAACCTTCCAGGTTTATGGAAAGCTATGCAGCATTTATTGTTCGGAGCTGTTTTAGGCTTCTCAAATGTTGTGTCACCAAGGGTTGTGTGATCATTTCCATGTAATCAAAATTAAGTGTTTTTTTTTTTTTTTTTTTTTTTTAATGCAGTCCATATATTGTATTACTGAAGCTATGTTATATTAAATCTGTTTTTCGGTTAAGTTGGTTATGATCTAAGCAGGAGAATTGCCAGTTGTTGGTTGCATGAGGTTTTTGACTTGAATTAAAAATATCTATATATTTTATCTTTTTTTTTTTTTTTTTGGCTCAGTGTTCTTTTATTTATTTTTTAAACGTATGATTACTGACTACATCCATACTTGTAAGTCTATACTCAATCCAAACTCGAACCGTTACACAGTCTGACTCATAAGTACTTTAATTAAAGCAAACACAATATAAGTAGCCTTTTGTTGAAAATGACAAATATGGCTACAAGTATTTAAAGCAGCTAGCTATCTCAAGGAAGTAAGAGGAGAAAACATTAAATGTCAGGGGGTGGTATTTATTTTTCAACAGCAGAGTTGTAATCCAGAAAATTTGTTTCAATTAATGCTGACCAATGCATCATAACCTTGTGTGTTTAATGTGCACTTACAAAGAATTATTCAAATATTATATATATATATATTAGATTTTATATATATATATATATATATATATATATATATATATATATATATATAATTAAATCTGTACTTTTAGATAATAGGACATGACTTAAGAATATATAATATTCATGAAATAAAAGTCCATGAAAGTTCACTTTCATGACTATTTCTTTTAAGTCCACTTTGTAGTAATGTATTTAAAGTTAAATAAAGTCAAATTAAATGTTTTACTTAAAAAGTACATTTTAGATAATTTTGTATTCATACTCTTTTTGTCTCGGTGTTGACCAACACACCTAATGTTTTCAATTATCTTTTGAACTGTAGTGTGTTATTCAGTATTAATTTTTTTTAATTAAAACATCTGAAAAAAAAAAACCTGACAATTCAAATTCAATAGCAGATGTTATAGTTTAATTTGGTATTAAATCTGATTAGTGTTACCTGAAAGTGCCTTTTGTCCTACTTGAGTAGAACTTAAGTACACCTCTATATGTAATTTCATAATTTATTTTGAAATATGGTTAAAGTTTAGTGCTGAATGTAAAGATAAACATGGCAATTTAAATATATTAACACTGTTTTTTGTTTTGTTTTTTTGTTTGATGACAAACATACAATTAATCTTTGTGGTTTATTTAATATTCTATGTAAATAGGCCACATTTTTGTGTAATAGAGAGTCACTCAAGTTGGCTTTCATAACTAAGTGGCAGTATTTTATAATCAGTGTGAAACTTAGAAAGCAAGTGCAGTAATAATAAATATGAGCTGATATGATCAGATTTTTGATCTGGTAAGAAGAGGTCCTAAAAATGCATGAATAATATGCCAAATATGCAAGAATTAATAAAGATGTACTGTAAAGGCATTGGAAAACACTATGCATTTAATAATAACCTGTTCTCTTTTTATAAACTTTGTCATTTATTGCAACAACAATTATTATTATTGACATTAAATATTATTTAATTCTTAATTTTTCATCCAACCACTTTGATCAAGAACATTATTTGCTAAAATCGAATAATGGATAGAATGACTATTATAAAATACAATTAACTGGGCAGTAACTTAAACATATCTAAATAGGTGATGTAAAATGGGTTTAATAATTGCTTCATTTGTGTATTTATGCGACATGGCTGCAGAGCATGTTCAGGTGTGCAGTATTTAGGTGCTAATGATAATAACCCACATAAGAGGGCTTTCTAAGTGCTGTTGTCATGTGGTATCTGTTACTTTTCACTGCACTGGTCACTTATCAAATGCTACTGTGATTACGAAATTATAGCAATTGTATTTACACACCAGGAGCGAATTTTTATTTAAATGGGCCAATCAATGTCAGGAAAGTAATCATTTAAGTTTTTACACGCAAAACACGATTGTAGTCTACAAATAGCTCTAAAACTGCAAATGATGTCGGATTGCAGCTCAATGGAGGATTGGCCACACAGCGCCCCCTGCAGGACACGATAGTAGGACACTATACTGTACAATGTTACAAACTGTCCTGTATAACGTGAAATCTATTTATTATACGTATTTATCAAACACATAGAGAGAGAGACTCTAAGCAGCAGGCATATATCTCTATCACTGGGTCAACAAGACACTTGCAATGACCTAAGACTTGTGTTCAGGGTCAGGAGTGCCCGGATATCGAGGTGTTTGTATCGGGCTCTCGACCGCTTCTGTCTCTGTGGTTTAAGTTCATATAAAGCGCGTCGACGGGAAATAACATTTGGGAAGGTACAGTCCGCTGGAATAAAATCCACATGTAATGAATGTTTTGACTCACTTGATGGTGCTGATGTTTCAAAGTCTGAATCACACTGACAGAAAGGCCACGAATTGTATTATGTTTTATGTATTTATTGTAGGTTATGTATTAATAAAATACTGTCCATTTTTTATTTTTGATTATTGAAACACTAAGAAATTACGACTTCCCCTGACTCTAATTAGCATTCAAAACTTAAGAATATGAATATAAAACAAATATGCAAACTTTATTTATGTGATAGTACATGAGACTCGAATGGCCATATATGACGCGTTGTTTACGCGAATTATGGGAGTAACTTCCGTCACACAGTTAATAATCAGCTAAAGATTTTCTCTATCAACGCAATAATGAGCCTTTTCCAAAACTGTGGAGCATTAGTCTACTCGCCCTTCAACTATCGTACAATAAAAGGAAATTTAGCATTAAAATGATTTTCAACATAGGCTACCTGGAATCAGAAACAAACAAGAGTGCATCAGTGAATTATTCATGGTTTATATCGTAGCTAAATTAATTCTGGAGTAGACCACAAATGCGCATAGCCTATGCCTATATGTTGTCTTTATTTACACTGATACAATATTAAAATAGTCATGAGGAAAAGTTATCTGCCATAGATATTCTCGTTATACCATGTCATATTAAAATACCAAGTTCTACGTTATTCTTCTGCTATATCTCATTCAGTCAGACTCAGAAGGATTATTTGTAGCAGTTTTATTCAGAGGCCCAAACAGAGCAAAAATATGCAATTTGGTGCAGATACTGATATTTATATTGGCGAAAAGTAAGATGAAATTCTGATATTCAATGAATTCAATGTGCTAGTAATTCTATGAGATCTTTATAACAGTGTAGCAAAGCACTTACATAAAATGCATAGAAATATCAGTTGTCTCTCTATATTTCCCCATTACATAAAAAGATGATACTTAAATGCTTAGTTTTTATTTTGGGGAGAAAACAGAATGTAATACCATGGGAATCGATAGATGAATAAATAAACCATCCTCAAAAGCCAGATGATCCTATCTGATTAGAAAACACCACGTGAAAGTATTTCACTGTCATAACGTTGAAGCTTAACTTTGAAGACCAAACTCTGCTTTTGGGAGCCACGCAGCAAATATTTCAAACTGCATTCAATCCTGAACATGGCCTGCTTTGTCAGAGAAGCTGAACTGTCGTCCTTACATGACTCGGTGGCATTTTTCTCATTCTGTCATGTTTCTCATTTAAATGAATGCGCCTGCGCATGACAAATCACTGATCTGCTCCAGTGCTCACGCCGTCTGTTGACTGAGGTTTGGGATGAGCCATTGTTTGCCGGCATCTTGTCTATTCACACTGTCACATATGAAAACAACTGAGAATTTTGTTGTGTTGAGATGTGTTCTGCTGATTGAGACGTTGCTCGATGATTGCACACCAGGTGAATTAGTTCTGAGCGTGGCTCAGGTAAGCAGTAGTCGTTCTAATTCTGCACTGTTATTATGATCTAGAAGTGAAGCATAAGAGGAACAGCTTTTTACTAGAGAGAGGGCTATGCTGCATGTGGGGTGGAAATGAAAGTACTGCATATTTTTAAATGATGTTCAATTTGAATGGAATATATCTCATTTAGTGTTATTGACTCACTCTCATACAACTAAAATTAACTGTGCTTTAAGTTTTTTTCAGGTATGCATAACTAATATTCATGTACAGAAATACCACAGAAACTGAAAATAACAACCATTAATGACAGACAGCAGCAGGTATATTTAGGTTGCTGTCTCTTTAAGACCTCAGGCATGGGTCTGACTGTTACACAATAGTTTTGCTTTTCAACAGTTTACATTCACTTAATAGCCTATGTACCAACAATGTTTAATATAAACCGACTGTTTACGTGAATACTCATCAGGACGGGCATTTTGACATAATTTTGTATGTGTTTGATAAATTTTTTATCGGGAGCATTTAGGCTGGGATGTTGTGGCTAGGTGACACAGGACTTACTGTTTCATGGATGCACTTACGAAAATTGATATGCTACTTTTATGCGGGCGGGAGCGGGGCAAGATAACATTTATTTCTTCAGGAGTGGATGGATGCAGATGACCTAGTGTGGATTATTTGTGAATTATTGTGATCTTTTTATCAGCTGTTTGGACTCTCATTCTGACGGCACCCATTCACTGCAGAGGATCCATCTGTGAGCAAGTGATATAATGCTACATTTCCAAATTTGTTCCTGTGAAGAAATATATCTACAAATCAACAAATTTTCTTTTTTTTTTTGGGTGAGCTATTCTTAAGTGTAAAAACGTGAACAAGATTTTGTATTCAACAAATCAACCAATCAATCAATCAATCAATCAACCAGCAAGCCATTCCAGTGTTGGTATACTTACTACATTTTGGCTCTGTGTGGCAGTATTGCTTTAAGATATCCAAACTCAAGATCGCCAAACCTAATTAAACTCCACCATCTTCACAGTGTATGATGTATCTTAAGCTGGGACTGTACGCATGAGACCAGTAATGACATAGGTTTTGTTCATGTTATATGAGTCAGCGTGAGGAGCTTGTTTGCTGTGTGGGCTGCATCTGTGAGACTCTCACCAGCCCAGAAGTGGAAAGGGCGACAGCAGTGGGGTGGGATGATAAATGTCGCACAAATATCAAACTCCCCACGTACTTTCAGGATGAATACTATTTCAGAAACCCCTCATTACAGTGCATCACATGTAGGACTGAGGCAGCAATGCGCTACAGTTTTATCAGTGCAAAGACTCATTTAAATGTGTATTATATTATGAATCAAGCTTATGCTTTGACCATCAAAATTAAGCAGAATTATAGCCATTACCGAAAGTTGCTGAATTAATGACAGAAAACCTATTGAGTCTTTAAATGTGAATTAATCAGAGGTCAGGACCAGGTGACCCGCAGAGTCTGAAAAACACTCAGTAATATAATTGGCTATTGACCTTCCCCTTCAGAAATAAAAGGTTTGCATAAAAAAGCAGTTTTTTTTTTGTTTTTTTCTGAGAAAGGGACAATAATGTGTATTTCAAAATGTTATCAAAGAGACCCTGAAACTTTGAAGCTTGAAATTAATGTTATTTCAATTGTTAATATTCTGATTCAGATTCTTACTGTATTATACATAATTAAGTTTGAATGAGAGCCTTTATTGCACTTAACATTAGTGCAACTATAGTAACTCAGTTATTCATTAATTCAGTGTCCTCCAAAAATACATCAAAATGCTATTCATAATGAACCTGAATGAATGCATCTCTTTTATCACAAATGAAACAAAATGAACTTTGTGTTTTTGTGGGGCTTAAAAAAAAACTATAAAAAAACTATAACCATACTGAGATCTATCTATCTATCTATCTATCTATCTATCTATCTATCTATCTATCTATCTATCTATCTATCTATCTATCTATCTATCTATCTATCTATCTGTACTGTATATTTAAACAACAGTTCTTTCTGGTCCTCGAATCTGATTGGCTGAGAGGAGTGTGATAAACTAGTGATAACAGAATATGTGAACACAGAAGTCACTTTTGCTTTCTGTTAGTCAACAGCGCAAAGTGCAAAACTTTATTTCTGTAGTTTAATAAGAAATAAAAATAGCTGAAAATGTACACACATTCAGGCCATCCAAGTTGTTCAGTATCAACAATGGAATCTTCAGCGTATGGGTGCCGTCAGAATGAGAGTCTAAACCATTGTTTTTCTGGCTAAAATATTTGTCCTCTGTCCATTTGTCCACTTTCTTTCTCGAGTGAACAGTCGCCTCGTCTGAAATCTGCACAGATCAAGCACCATTTACAAGTGAAAACAGTCCGAAACAGCTCTAAACAAATATGTGGTGGGCTTTGATGTAAAGACAATAAGGGATGATCTTTTTCACTGGATGAAGAATTATTATGGATTATGGACTTGTATTTTTGCCAAAAACAATGGTTTACAATTAAAACGGCTTCATGATGGATTTTTTTTTTTTTTTTTTTTTTTTACAAACACGCAGCTTTTCAGATCACAAGTCATTAACTGATGGACTGGAGTGGTGTGGATTACTTGTGATGTTTTTATCAGCTGTTTGGACTCTCATTCTGATGGCACCCATTCACTGCAGAGGATCCAATGGTGAGCAAGTGATGTAATGCTACATTTCCACAAATCTGAATGGATGAAGAGACAAACTCAAATGTTGGATGGCATGGGGGTTGCTAACCTTCAAGCAAATCTAAATTTTTTGATGAACTATTCCCTTAACGTGAGCAAAATCTTTACGGGGAACTCCTGATCATGCAGATTCCTATAGGACTAGAAGAAAGACTGGATTTCACTCATGCAATTTCACAGGGTAGCAGTAATTGTGACCACACCTTTAGTTTTAATGGGTAGAGTTAAGCTCTTATAGTGTCAGCATTAGATTAGATTCAACTTTATTGTAGCTGCACATGTAAGGTACAAGGCAACGAAATGCAGTTAGCATCTAACCAGAAGTGCAATGAGCAGTAAGTACAGAATATACAAGGTCTACAATATGTACAATAACTATACAGATAAGTATTATGGACATAATTTACTGATTTTAAATACTTTCAGCATGATATACAGATAGGTGTATTATGAGCATACTATGCAGATGGATTATGTAAAAGTGTATGTACACTATAGGCAGAACTATGAACATATGAACATCATTTACACTAGTGCAATGGACAGTAAAGTGCATAACATATTTCAGTGTGCAAATGGATTACTCAGTGTTTCTGGATGAACAGACAGTAGTGCAAGTAATAAGTTTACTGTTTTTGCTTGTTGTAAATAAATAAATAAATCAGTCAGATGTAGTGATGAAGAGGGGTGAGGAGTCTCTGTGTGTGGTGTGGGGGGTGTTGAAGGTGTCAGAGGTCAGAGTTCAGCAAGGAGAAAAAGCTGTTCCTGAATCTGCTGGTCCTTGTCCGGAGCTTCCTGAAACGTGTCAGTGTCCTGAGGAAGAAGAGGCGCTGGTGAGCCTTCTTGACCAGGCTGGAGGTGTTTGTAGTCCAGGACAGGTCCTCCAAGAGGGTGGTTCCCAGGAACTTGAAACTGGAGACACGTTCAACAACCATCCCGTTAATGTGGATGGGGTCGTGCGTGCTTCCTTTCTTCTTCCTGAAGTCCACAATGAGCTCCTTTGTCTTGCTGGTGTTAAGGAACAGGTTATTGTCAGTGCACCATGTGGCCAGGAGCTGTACAGTACCTCTTCCCTGTAGGAAGTCTCATCGTTGTCACTGATGAGGCCAATCACCGTGGTGTCATCTGCAAACTTAATGATGGAGTTGGATCCATGCACAGGCTTGCAGTCTTGGGTGTAAAGGGAGTAAAGGAATGGACTCATGTGGTACGCCAGTGTTAAGTGTGATGGTGGTGGATTGGGTGTGGCCTGTTGGTCAGAAAGTCCATAATCCAGTTGTGGGGGAGGTGTTAATGTCCAGGTCTCCAAGTTTTGTGGTCGGCTTGGAGGGAATGACGGTGTTAAATGCTCAACTGAAGTCAACAGTATCACATTGCTCTAGTGAACACAAGATATCTCACACTTCTGTGGTTGAGCATATGGGTTGATGTTCTCTCGTAAAGAAACAATTTGCCTAAAAATAAAAACCATAAGCCTTTTTTTGTGAATAAAAGGAAGATGTTTAACAGGATGTTCAAGCTGCTCTTTTACGTAGAATGAAAATTAATTGTGACCACAGCGGTCTGGAATGCTGCATTGATCATTCAGCTTTCAGAACTACTGACAGTTTTCACAGACCGGGAGTGCTCAGTGGAGGGCCAACATCCTGCAGAGTTCACCAGTGATCCTCTTGACCTTAATTAGCTGCTTCAGGTGTGTTTAATTAGGGCTATAGCTTACCTTGGCAGGAAGGTAGCCCTCCAGGAGCAGGATTAAACACCCCAATATAGAGCCAACTGAAGTGATGTGTCATGATCAAGGGTCCAATGCTGATAACAGACCTTAATATGAATTGCTTTATATGAAAGATTACCAGCCCAGAACACAAGACACTAATCTACCACTATCCTATTATGTTCAGAGATACACTTCAGAAACCCTGTTTCTTTTTTCTCCGTCTCTCTCTCTCTTGCTCTCTATAAATTGAAACAGTATGCTCTTTTATTAGTTTCATATTCGGAAATCTGTGTGAGCATAATTTCATCATGCTGTAAAATTAATAAAGCACTCATAGCAGAGAGTTTCTCAGATGTGGAGCTCCTAATAGCCTCATTCACAGTCATTATGAATTTTTAAATAGCAATTTCAACAAATGCCAGTTACCACTTTTGGTGTGGTGTTTGTTAGAGTAAGCATCTATTGCATATTACTATTAGTTATAATTAAGACTAGTGATTTAAACAAACTATTTTTGTATATTTTCAAGACTATACAGGTGGTTCTGAATACTTGTGTCTGCAGTAATTTTTTTTTTTTTAATTATTGAGTAACTATTTACATTGATTAGCCATAAATTAGATTTGAAAATGGTTAGAATTATTTTCTTTCAAAGGTTTTGTGATATATTCACTATAAAGTACATTCATTATTCATTCATTTTATTCCAGTGAATAAGCAGAAGATAACTGCTGCTTTACACATTGCCAGTGCCATAGTGGAAAAATGGCTTTACGTTGATGTTACATTGGTTCAAGCCATATCTACATACCAGAATATCATAAGGACTTTAGGGTGATCTCTTTTGACATGAACCAGTAGATTACCAACCAAAATCTTTTAATCTAGCAACCAAATATTCTTCAGAATTCAGAAGCACAAACAGCAACACAAGTCCTGTTAAAAAGCAAAACAACTGAATCAGAGTAAAGTGTCTCAATGAACAACAGATTAAAGATAAATTCAAGGTAACTTGAAGCATTCATTTTTTCCCTCTCTCTTGTGTGTGTGGTTTCAGCAATGCTCTGTGATTAGCTTAATGATAATAAATCTCTCAACTCCTTTGGCAGTGAGCTCTAAGTGCTTGTTTCATTTGACCTCTGACCTCGTTCTAAAGGCAAAAAAGTTGAAAGTAAAAAAAGGCTGGATCATTGAGTCTGGTGTAAGGGAATGCATTAGTGTAATGACTGATTTACAGTGTCAAAGAGGCTGGTGCAACTCCAAGAGGGCAGAGATGTTATGTCTTCTTATGACAGAATGCACAGTCATATTTAATAAATGTAAAACACAGAAAGACTGTAATCAGGTGAGTGTCAGTGTCACTACTTCCTAAAAGGAAAAGTTCACCCAAAATTCATCCACTCACCATCATGTTCTAAACCTGTAAGACTTTCTCTGCTCTCTCAAACACAAAAGATGTTAAGCAGAGTATCAAACTTTTCATCAAAAGTCATTTGAGAGCTTTGAGTGAGGAACAGACCAAAATGTAAATGGTTGTTTCCTGAATATTGTATACTTTGCCATAAATTGGATTACAGCAGTAGTCGTATATTTCCTGGAGTCCTTTCCTTAAAGAGCTTGACTGACTTTGATAGTGAAAGTTGGACTCTACATCTTGCACAGATTTAAAATGCCAATTAGTAAATGGTGATTTTTATTTTTTCAGTTAGCGCTGGATTGTCTGATTTGATTGATCCCTCAAGCCTGACTTCTCATTATTGCATATACTGTCAAATAGTGATAAGTTAGACAGTAAGTGGATATTTGATGTCTGAAATGAGATTCAGGAGCAGGTCGATTGAAATCAGCAGCATCACTGTAATAAAGCAGCAGGCCAGCATGAACACAAACTGCTAAATCCAGTGACTGGTGAACACAAAGTCATACAGATATTCTGAGTTCATCTGCCCAGCATCTCATTAATAATGGTAAAGATATTGCCTTTTTTCCCTTGAGGAAAAAAAGTACACTTTAGCATATTTCTAAAAAGAGTACTTATTACAGAAAATACTTTAAAATAATGCACTATTAAATGTATATTTGAACACTTCATTGCAATTAAAAATTTGTTAAGATAACAAATTATATTAAATGCTTAGCTGAACTTAAATACATCTTTACATGTAATATGTTATCAATGTGTGAACTTGAATATGCATGAGTCATTGAGTCATGCATTTAAACATATTTGTTGTATTAAATCATATTTTTTAATGTAGTTGTAATTTAGTACATTTAAAATATATTAACTTTAAGTGTACTATATCAAATAACACACTATAGTTGATATTATATGTATTTTACATGTTTAAGTATGTTTAGTTGAATGACAAAAAATTGTAAAGCATCATCGTTTAAAATGTACTTTACAAACTGTGGTCACTGCATTTAGATTGAAATTAGTGAGGGTGCTCTAGCCTTAAAGGGATAGTTCACTTTCAAATTTAATTTTGGTATGTTTTAGCTTACCTCAAGGGAACCCAAGATGTAGGTGTCTTTGTTTCCGCAGTAATTTCCATTTTGATATTTTTTAGGTCAAACCATTTTTGTCTGTGACTCATATAATGGGTGTCTATGGTCACCACCTCAAAGAGCATGCACAGAGAAGTCCAAATTAAATAATTCCCCATCGTAAGTACACATTGATGACCTAAGACATTAAGCGAGCAGTTTTTGTAAGAAAACGAACAGTATTTATTTAGTTTTTACCTCTTGTACACAACCACGTCCAACTGATCTGAGTGCGCGTGTGCTTCCTGTTGTGTGACGTGTGTGCGTGCTCTGGCTTAGTCTGCGCAAGCAATGGAAAATGATCTCTCGTGCATGTATTTCACTCATTGTTTACTGTTTAACACACGATACACCACCAATCTGCAAATGTCTGAAATATAATGCAGTAATTGTAATTAATTAATTGGTTCATAATGCACGCTATAATCACTGCGATTATAATAAAAATATAACACATTACTCACTCTATTGACAGTGTGCCATTTTGTCCCTCAGGCATTGGATGTCGCCTCCAGCTTATACGTGGCAAACTTAACACAATGTGCAAAACGCTGTGGCTCAACAGCGGAGAAAACTCAGGATCTTCAGTCAGGCAGGTAGGTGTATGATGCGATACCGTCAATGTCCTCGTCGTCGTCTTGTAGTTGTTCCATTCGTGACAACATATGCTCTCCACTTCTGTTGGCATCTTACAACACTTGTTACTAAAACACCACCAATTTTGAAGAGATCTCTGTCTCTCAGAGGATTGAAGACGTGCTGTTGCAGCGGATCGGTCCTGAGTTCTTGATCTGTGTATTCTGGTTCAAATAAATATGGTTGTGAAAAAATTCAACATTGTCTGTTGATCGAAATTGTCTTCCATTGCGATTTCCTGTACGTCTAAATAGATTTAGATCTGCACAGTGATAGGTAACACTTCTGAAATCTCTGTGTAAACAATGAGTGACATACACACGTGAGAGATCACTTCCGGCGATTTCCGCGCTTGCGCAGACTAAGAAAGAACACGCGCACACATTAAACACCAGGAAGCATGCGCACCCTCAGATCAGTTGGACGTGGTTGTGTACAAGAGGTAAAAACTATACAAATACTGTTTGTTTTCTTACACAAACTGCTCATTTCATGTCTTAGGTCATCAATGTGTACTTACGATGGGGAATTATTTAATTTGGACTTCTCTGTGCATGCTCTTTGAGGTGGTGACCATAGATCTCCATTATATGAGTCACAGACAACAACGATTTGACCTAAAAATATCTAAATGGAAACTACTGTGGAAACAAAGACACCTACATCTTGGATGCCCTTGAGGTAAGCTAAAACATACCAAAATTTAATTTGAAAGTGAACTATCCCTTTAAAGGGGGGGGGGGGGGGGGGGGTGAAATGCTATTTCATGCATACTGAGTTTTTTACTCTGTTAAAGAGTTGGATTCCCATGCTAAACATGGACAAAGTTTCAAAAATTAAGTTGTACGTTTGAAGGAGTATTTCTGTTCCAAAAATACTCCTTCCGGTTTGTCACAAGTTTCGGAAAGTTTTTTTCGAGTATGGCTCTGAGTGACGTTAGATGGAGCGGAATTTCCTTATATGGGTCCTAAGGGCACTTCTCCCGGAAGAGCGCGCGCTCCCGGATAGCAGAGCACAGACATTCACTGATTTCGAAGATGCTTGTTTTACAAACAAGGCCCAGTTTGACGACGGATTTGCACATCGTTTATTTCTTAAGGATAATGCAGTCCCAACGAAAAAGGTTCACGATCGTGTGTTGGAACCGCATGCGGTGAGTAAAACTGCTTCAAATATCTCTGTGTTGTTAACTTAGCTATCGGCGCGTAAGCACATCAAGTAAACAACATGCGATGTTGTCATCAAACTGCACTTTCCACATGTACAGCTAAAAAAAAACAAAAAAAAAAAAGACGACAAAGTGAAACTTAGTCATTTTCCAAAACCGCTAAGCAAATATATACAGTTTCAGTACATACCACATAGAGACGCTGTTGTTGCTGCTGCTCTTGTTAAATTTCAGCCTCTGGATCTGATTCTGGATCATAAATATACGCTGAATCTGACTGTTAGCCATGGTTTGTTTTGGTTGGTTTTGTCCTCAAGCTTCCAAAGGCTATCAAAGCAAAAGCCTACTGGCGCTCGTGATTCTTTAGCTCCGCCCACACGTCACGCTCGTGTTTTTCCGGGAAAAATCGGTATAGACTATCTTTCTCTTATGAATATAATAAAACTAAAGACTTTTGGGAGTTATGAAGGATGCAGTACTACTCTATATGTACTCAAGATTAACAGGATATTGAGTGAAAACGAGCATTTCACCCCCCCTTTAATGATGGTCCTCTTAGCAGCATAAAAAACAAGGCTTTTATTTTTAGTACATATAAGTGGTCTTTTACTTCATTAATATTATATTATCTGCTTTTTAAATATTTAGAATTTGAAATGCACATGTAATACAATTAAATGCACATATATTTCTCAAAGCCTTGAAGGAAGGGTTCGGTCACGGACTGTGGAATTGCAACAGCTTTAAAGACAGGACTGAGAACTCGATAGAAAAATGAACTGCAAGAACTAGAAAGCTGAGTTTTCTTGTGTCAGATTATATTGTACAGTATGTGTCAATGTTCCTACTGTCCACAAAAGCCTATCATAGAGCCTCTCAGGAAACAATGTCTGTGTATTAATTACATAGTCTAATTCACATCAAATGGAGAATGTTAAATAAACTTCTGGCAGTTGAATGAACAAAGTCCCAAGGAAAAATACAAGGATTTCTCACAAGGATTTGATTTCTCCAAAATCAAGTAGACCTTGTAAGGTCTTTCACCAGTTAATTAAACACAACCTGTACTTGTCACCTTTGCTCAATTAAAATGCACTACACATGCCTGCTTCTAATGCAGTGCTCAAGAACACACACAAACACAGTGTTTTCAGAGAAGGAATACATTGCACACACCTCTCACAGAGTTTAGAGCGGCACTCAGAAGCATTTGGGCACTTATGAATACTCAACGCTTCAGACCATTAACCTGAACTCACTTTCCCTTCAGTCATCTCATTTATGCTTTTCACTAAAAGAGGCATGTTGGTAGGAGAGACCCCTGTTGACAGGACTGTCTCTGAAACTATAGACTCTCTGAAATTTAAGGTTAAAATGTTGCCTTCCCTGTCCTGTCCTTTAATGTCCATTAATGTCCTGTCTTTTCTTTTCTGTTCTTTTCTTTTCTTTTCTTTTTTTCCTGTCCTTTCATGTCATGTCATGCCCTGTCCTTTTCTGTCCTGTTCTGATCTTTCCTTTCCTTTCCTTTCCTTTCCTTTCCTTTCCTTTCCTTTCCTTTCCTTTCCTTTCCTTTCCTTTCCTTTCCTTTCCTTTCCTTTCCTTTCCTTTCCTTGCCTTGCCTTGCCTTGCCTTTCTCTGTCCTTCCCTTCCCTTCCCTTGTGTTCAAACTGATGTAAGAAATCTTTGGGTTGTATTTGATTCATTTTTAAACTTTGAGAAACAGATTAGCACCGCAGTGAAGGGGAGTTTTTATCATTTGAGAATGATTGCAAAAATAAAACATTTCTTGTCTTATAAAGATTTGGAAACCGTAATCCATGCCTTTATAACTTGGCACTTGCACTATTGCAACTCCCTTTATAGCGGCTTTGCCTAAAGCCGTGATCTGCCGTTTACAAATTGTGCAAAACCCTGCAGCGAGGCTTCTCACCAGTACTAAAAAGAGGGATCACATCACTCCTATTTTAGCATCCTTTCACTGGCTTACAGTACAGCTCAGAATCAATTTAAAAATTGTTGTTCTTGTATATAAGACTTTGTCTGGCAAGCACCAAAATACACCTGAGATCTGTTGATTCCATACTCTCCTCTGAGATTGGGTAGTCAGTCTCTTTTAACCGTCCCTCCTTGTCACTACATAACAAAAGGTGGGTGGGCATTCGCTGCCACAGCTCCCAGACTCTGGAATAGCCTGCCTATTAATCTGAGGCTTGCTCCTTTGCTGACAATTTTTTAATTTGCTCTTAAATTAAATTTTTATTCTTTAGCATTTTTTCTTTAGAGTTTTTGTCTTTTTGTAACTGTTATTTGCCTTGTTTTAAATGTACAGCACTTTGGTGCCACGTTGTTGCTGTTAAATATGCTTTAAAATAAAAATGACTTGACTTCCCTTCCCTGCCATTCCCCTCCTTTCCTTTCCTTTCCTTTCCTTGCCTTTGCCCTTGCCTTTGACTTCCCTTCCCTTCCCTTCTGATCCTTTTCTTTCCGTTCCCTTCTTATCCCTTTCCTTTCCTTTCCTTTCCTTTCCTTTCCTTTCCTTTCCTTTCCTTTCCTTTCCTTTCCTTTCCTTTCCTTTCCTTTCCTTGCCCTCGCACTTCTTTCCCCTTCCCTTCCTTTCCCTTCCGATCCTTTTCACTCCGTTCCCTTCTGATCCCTTCCAATCCTTTCCTTCCCTTGCCCTTTCAGTTTCCGTTGCCTTGCCTTTCCCTGCCTTTTCCTTTCCTTTTTTATTCCCGCCTGTCCTTTCCCATAATTTCCTTCTCTTCCTTTTCCTTTCATGAATGTCTAGACCTTTCCTGTCCTGTCCCATTATTTCCTTGCCTACCCCTGCTTTTCAGTTGTTCTGAGTGTTTTTTTAGTTACTTTCCAGTTGCTACAGTATTCCGTGTAACTATCGCTTTTCCCAAATCAACTTCCCAAGTCACAAGTCAACTTGTGTGATATTGGTGATATGACAAACAGTACTGGATGATTTTGCAGTCCTAGGTTTAATACAAAGGGTCAGAGGTTTGTTTCAATGGCAAGAGGCACTAAAAATTGAATCACTATGTAGTAACACTGTCAGTGCAGCTGTTTATTTTTTAAATACACTATATGTTTTATGTTCTCCCCTATCAAACTGCCACATCCATCTCCCCCGCTTGCTCTGGGATCTTACAGTATAGCTATTAAGCATGGGTGATCATATGTTACACCGGTGGTCCATGAGAGATTTTTCCAAGGAATCTGAAAAATGGTGAATATTGATCAATCCAATAAAAGACTACTAAATTACTAATGTTTATTCATTCATTAATTCATTCATTTTTTGGCCAGTCATTACACTCCATTATTCTACCATGCAAGAAAAATAATAATAAATAAAAAAATTACTTCGCTATGCACATTTAACCTTTTCATATGTTATATATTAAATTTGAATACATTTTTTTCAGTTCAGCCTCCCTTCTTAGGGTGCTGCCATGTGTCTGGTTAGGCATCTGCCCTTGATGTTTCACTTATAACCCTAACACTGAAACAGGAACTACAGTAGGTGTTACAGCATTGATGAACTTTCAGACAGAATGGGAAGTCATAAACATCTCACATGACTGCCGGCATGACCTCAGTCAACCCCATGACCCCAGAGATCTTGACATACCGGTACAAAGACTGTGGCCTTTCTTAAATATGAATTCCTAGTCCAGACATGAGCACACAGTGTCAATGTGAGTGTGTGTGTGTCAGAGTATTTGAGTTGAGTGGAACGTCAACAATTTCCCCTTTGCGCTCCGAGTTTTCTACATTTCCCACTCCTCGCTCCACTGATCAGAAACACTGCTCCGCCTTCACTCCATGTCTAAAGCATTTAAGCATTTCAGTATGTTTGAAATAGCACAATACTGTTCATAATGTGTATATATATATATATATATATATATATATATATATATATATATATATATATATATATAAATTAAATAGGAGAGTTTTAAAGTGGCTTATTGGAACACAAGTGTGCAAACTTGTTTTCATTTTCATCAGTTATTTTAACTACGGATTGATGCTTTTCTTACAGATTTCTGCTTTTTCGAAATCAGATACAGATGAATTAGTACTGTATTAGGCTACATTTCTTTGAATGCATTATTGAGAGAGCGATTGCATGTGAATAAGTGTTGTAGTACTTGTTTAAATCATGCTTTCAGCTTAAAATATCTCTAAGAAAAAAACTAATTGCTTGAGAACTATAAATTCTTGTTCATGTCCATTGCCATCATCAAAGCCTTCACATTCTTTCTGATTTGAGTGATCCTTCTCTATCAAGCTAGCTAAATATGTTTAACTTGTGAATTCTTGCCAAATATGCAGTTATATTACGGGCCGTTGGCATATATTGTAATCGTGATGGAGTGGTGGTGGAGCAAACTAGGAGAGAGTGAAAACCACAATGCGCTGAGTTAAAAAATATCCACTCTTTGCTCCAGTCAAAATCACACCGCTTCCACTCCACTCTGCTCACATATGCTGGTGTGTGTGTACTGTATGTGTTTGTGATTGGCCAATATACCCTTGAATAAAAGACTTTTTTTTTTTTTAAATCAGGTGATCTGCTGCCTAGATAGCTCCCTTGTAAGGCAGCATCCTAACTGTCATGGAATCTGATAAGTGTGTTTTTATGTAACGTATTAAACACCCGGATGATATGGTGTATTGAATAGCAAACATAATGCTTTATCAGTCAGCATTTTGGTTTGTTTTAATGTGTAGGCGAGTAACATAAGAGTCTTGAGAGCTTCTATTGTTGGATATTAGTACTATTGTAATCTTTTCCTCTGCAGGTGACCCACAGATGCTGCCCCAGGCAGTGTTCTTGATCTATGGACTGCTGGAGAAAGGGCACACAGTGTATGTTCAGGGTAACACAGGAGTGGGCCGTTCCACTGTGGCTGTGTGTGGACTCCTGATGTATGACTCAGGAAAGTGCAGTACTACCTCACTGACAGAAGGGCGGCAGTCTGTATCGACGAGGATGCACTAGTCAGGGGTCGAAAAATGATTTTCTCAGAGACATGAAAACAGTGTCCTCCACTGGATGGGATGACAAAATCACTTCAGTTCAATAATGTCAAAGCAATTTTAATACGGACACACATTGATTAATAATTATCTAGTGTTTCTAAAAATACCACACTACATTGTTTGTATGTTGACCTGTTTGAGTAAATCATAGTGAAAATAAAATGAATAATTTAAACTTTCCTATAAAATTATTATTATTATTATTATTATTATTATTGCTACATTGCTAGAATGTAACAAACTGTCTTAATTCTGAATATTGCACAATCCTGATATTGATGCAATACCAAATGTTATTTTAATGAGTGTAAAACAACTGTTCATGATGTTGAATCTGTGATGCAGCACAGATGGCCATGGAAACCACACGAGTACTGCTCTGTTTATCCTTTGAAATGCTTTCAGTTTTGCTTGGTTATTGTTCATTCATCTTGACATAGTCGTCATTTGAAAAGGCACCTTGAGGCAGCTGTAGCCCCCGGACTGCTAATGTGACAGTTATTGTTTGACTACCTAACCCCTTCTCCAATGCCACTTTCATTCATGAATGTAACTCAATATTCTTGTTATATATTTAGCACAGCAATTTTCCTGCCCTTGAAATAAGCTGCCATAATGAAAAGCACTTTTCACTTGACCTTTAAATAAATAAAGAGTAGTGTCACCACACTGAGAGATGTTATGTGAAATTGTAAAACTTTTTGAAGCTTTCCTTCAGAAAAAAATACAAAATAAAAATAATAATCAATGGGTTGAACAGAAGGTACCATTAATGAACCATTATTTATGGATTTTTATGGATTCTTTGATGAGTAGAAAAAAAGTCCAAAATAACAAAATGTATTAGAAATATTTTGTAACTTTGTAAATGACTTCTCAGTCACTTTTGATCGATTTAAAAGCACCCAGGCAGGCAGCAAAGAAAAGAAAAATAATCCTTAAAAATGTCTATATGTTTAGATTATTTTTTACTGGAAAAGAAGACAGGATACAGATTACAAGATCAGGAAATAAAACTATAGTTTAGTATAGTCATCTAGTTCTATAGTTTAATTTGTGTTAGCCATAAGCGCTCATGAAAAAACAAAGAAGAGAATCACGGATGAGTCACCATGAACTGTGGGCAGCATTTCACACAATAATACCCACCCTGATCCATGCACGGTTAGCATCTCAACTCACTGGTGTTTGATACAGCCTCCACGCAGCAGAACCAAAGCACCTCTGAAGAGAATGTACTGTACACAGTCTATTCCAGGATCCAGATAAAGCAGCTCGGTGTTCTCATCTGTTTCTCTCTGTCAGTGAAGTATTTAACAGTCACATGATCCTTTACAGAGAGATTGAGCTGGTTCAAAAGGCTAATATTATTCATCTGTTTATATAATCCTAATGCAGTCCTTTGTGCTGTGCGTCACTGAAAGTATAAAGACTGAAAATCTTTATCTAGAACGGAGCACAGATAAAGAATAAAGTTGAAAGCATCAGTGCAGTTTTGCTTAAAAGCAAAATGGATTGTTAAAAGAAAGAGAGTGTGTGTGTGTGTTTGTGTGGCAGAAGACTCCCTGTCACAGATATTAAGGTGTGCCTTCAAGAGTTTCACTGTGTTTGTGTCATCCAGAGGTCATGACATGTTATTATTGGAGGTGTAAAATCAGTTATTTTCCAGCACCTCACATCCCTTTCCCTATTTTTAGCGGCACAGGTTATGGTGTAAAAACTTAATTTGTGAACTACCCCTTAATAAGATGCATCTCTCTGTGACTCTCCACGTCTCCTTTTAAACCTTTACTTTCTTCAAACACTCTTCTTTCCCTTTTTCAGTTTAATGAGTGATTTTTTTGTGTGAGTTTATGTTTTGCAAGTCAGCCATTTTCCGTGAATGTGTCACAAGCAGTTTGTGCATTCATGTCACAGTATTGTGAGAAGCCGTAAAACAGTCAAATTATATAAGCGTGTCTGTGTTTTATCAATGCACATTTAGAAGTCAAATAATGACCTATATACTTCATGCATGGAAACAGAAAAATAGGCCATTCAATTCCAAATAAAATATCAGTCAGAGTTCCAGAAATAAGCTAGTTTGTACATTTGGAAGCTCTGAGCTGTTAAACAGGCCATAATTAAGCCATTGTACTTCTAGCAGTGTGAGGGCATGTCTCTAATCATTATTAAACATTGACTCCTCCTCTAAAAAAATAAAAATGTGTATGTATTAGAACTTTTTTTTTTTTTTTTTTAATCGCTGAATAATACTATTCACACATAATTCTACAATTTAGCACTAAATGAAGTGTTATATGCAACCAAAATTTGATTGTAATCTGTGTTAATTTACACCTGCTTGAGTATTAATGCATTTGACCATAGTTGCAGCGGTTAAATGACTGAGAGAGTAATAATGCCTGATTGACTCAAAAACAACTGCTGATTAACAGAGATGCATCAAATCAACTCAAGGGCTTGATGTTTTTCACACTGCTGCACTCACATATTTCATTTGTTCTTATGTAATACACATTTTAAACCAAAAAAGAAATTTCTGCCATTTTTACTCACTGTCATTTTCGTATCCCAGCTATTTAAGTTATATTAGCTTTGAAAGAAGAGATTTATTTCAGTTGTTTTGAGTTTTCCTCCCTCATTCCATTCTGTAAATTCATTCTGTACCAGTGAAATTTCCCATAAATCTTTGGGGGAGTCTATTAGCCCACTAGCCATTGAGCTGGACAGCCATTGATCATAAAGACAAACTCCAGTACTCTTTCTCCAGACAGTATTTTCATTTTTCCCTCATGGTCTATGGACCGTTTTTCTGTTTTACTCTAATATTTTATTCATCCAAAACAGATGTTTTTGTCCTTTTAAAATGTTAAAAAAAGTTTAACATTTTAAAAGGACTTTGTTTGTAAAACAAGCATTTTAGAAATGCAGGGAACAAACAAAAACACTTGCACAACTCCGTTGATGCTCTGTAAAAATAAACTCCATCCACTTGTCCCTTAATGCTGTTTCTCTTTTGGTAATCTGTGCAGGGTTGTCTTGCCCTGGCAACCAAAAACACATTTCTTTTGTGACTTTTCGCGACGCTCTCGCTCTGATCAGTGAAGTGTGTTGTTCTCTCAGTGCTCTGCTATACGGGAGCGCGCGCTCTTCCGGCAGAAGTGCCCTCAGGACCCATATAAGGAAATTCTGCTCCATCTAACATCACACAGAGCCATACTCGAAAAAAACTTTCCGAAACTTGTGACAAACCGGAAGGAGTATTTTTGGAACAGAAGAACTCCTTCAAACGTACAACTTAATTTTTGAAACTTTGTCCATGTTTAGCATGAGAATCCAACTCTTTAACAGTGTAAAAAACTCAGTATGCATGAAATAGCATTTCACCCCCCCTTTAAGGGAAGTAGCATTTCCGTCACACACTTGAGGTATTCAGCCAAGTGTGTGACCATTACTTTTTATGTAAAGTAATGCTTTACATTACTTTTTTCTCATCTGGCCTGGGTTTGCTTGTTTGTTTTTAAGTCCTATTATTTTGGAAATGTAAAAGCCCTTTCATACCAAAAGTGAGATTAATAAGCCTCAGGCTGAATGAAATGTAAATTCAAGTTCAAGTTCAAAACTTTCTTTTCAAAAACTAAAATAAATAAATGAACAAAGACCAATTTTAGTGTGGCTGAACTGGATCATTGAGGTCAGCAGCAAAAAATAGGTTGGTAAAATGGTAGCAAATACATAAAGGATATATGTGTTATTTAACATATTTCATTATTGCAGGTTTGTGTATATTCTGAGTTTGCATTTCTCTGTTTTTATTCATTTTGAGTAATAATGAATACTGTTTCTGTGCAAGTGAGATGGGAAAACAAATGGGAAAGGGGAAAACAAATTAACTGGTGTTACTTAGTTGAAAAAGTAACTCAGAAAGTTTATTATAAATTAAAAAGTACTTTAATAGTTACTTGAAAAAGTAATCTGATTTTGCATCTCTTGTTAATTGTAATGCATTTCCCCCAATGCTGCTTATATTGTTTATATTGAGGCCACACTGACATACAGTGCTTCTGCACCACAGATGTTTATAAGGGCATATAACACATTCATAGTGCATGTGTAGATATCAGAGAAATAATCAGATATTACGAAAGAGAGATGGAGTTTGTGAGGGAACTGCATTTGATCAGATACTACTGAAATAATTTCACACGCATTGCAATGAGACGTAAGTGTTTGTGTGTGTGTGTGTGTGTGTGTGTGTTTATATGTGTTTGAGAGAGATAAGTGTTGACACAATGGTGGTTGAACTGACAGAGCATAACAATGAATTAATTAATGTGAATGAACCACAATAATTACAAAAAAATTAATTGCTTTGAAACGCACGGCTGATAATTAAAATTAGAATTACAAATTCAAAAATGTTCACATAAATTAACTGAACTGGTCACTAGTGAAATAAACTTTCATAATCTTCATCAATCAAACTTGTAATCAAATGAATCACACTATATGCTTGTAGATTAAATCAAATTAAATCACACTTTATTTTCAGTTCTTGGATCTGAATTAGGGCGTATCTTAATATTTATAAAAAAATGGGGTCAGCGCTGGACAAATTACAGAACAGCTGATTTAATTTACACTAGAGGCACAGAAAGTTTAAAACTGAAACTGATTTAAGAAGTTCTGTGAATTATGTGAAAATGTGGGTGGTAGCAATATTAAATTAATGATTTAAATGCAAGGTATCTTGACAGATATTCATTTCCTTGTCGATTAACTAAATGTCCACTGCTGAGAAATGCTGAGCTGATTGTTCTTAAGCTGATTGGATATTGAAAACAAATTAAAAACCATCTGTGTTTCTTTGCGAGTAATTCACTGGTTGCTGTAATGTAGTTAATTATTCATTGTTCTACATATAAAAAATGCAAGTGTATTTCTGAAGAAGAGAAAATTAGGTTTTGTTTGGGAACATGGTGTTCAGATAACATTGTGAAGCAATAATCACAATAGTGAAATTAAAAGCTAGTTCTTTTCCAAGAACTCATAAACCAAGTTTCACAGTGAACAAAACTGCAACCCAAATTCACTTTGTTTCCGTTCCTACCGTTTTAATCAAACTAAGAGCTTTTCTCTAAACTGAAGCAGTATTAATCAAAGCCAGCCACTCCAAAGACATTGGGCTGAATTAGTGCTGTGTATTTGAAGCCCGAGCAGCCTGCTTCATCAAAGCATATTTACAACAAAATAAATCTAAGTGCCTGAATGTAGCACAGACCTTGTCATTTAAAACATCATTGCTATCGGCAGACATTTCCCTGCCCAAACCCGAAAACAATTAAGAGCAGAATTTATTGAAACACATCAATCTTTGCCATATGTCGAATCTCAAAAACATGTCCAGGCCACAATTCACCCCAACATGAAAATGAAAGATTTATTACAAGCAACTCATCGACTCATCTGTAACAAACATCTAATTATAGTGTTATAACATGTTAATAACATGCTATGGCTGTTTCTCAAACTGGTTTTAATTCTTGCATGGTAAACAAGTTACAAATCTGTGTAAACAGTTAATAAAAGTTCACGAGAACCCACACCTTTTGTCACTTTTTTTCTCAGAGATCTGATTCATCACAGCACTGCAATGTTTCATATATTTCACTCCATCATATTTCCATTCCCACTGCTCAAAAACAAACTGATTAACTGTAAATTAATAACAGATGCTGGGTATGATAAGACATTTAATTAAGTGATCAGAAAATAATAAATACGGTGTCCATCAAAATATGTTGTGTGTGTATATCATGCTTTGGCTTGCTATTGCTAGACAATGGTACATCGTCATTCTGGAGAAAAACATTTTACTGGACAGTATGTGTATGTGCTAAAAAGTTGTCAACTTTTAGGAGTAAAAGTGCAAAAATGTGTTTCTACACTATTTCATTGATGACCTTGAAACTAAGAGACGTAAGCTAAAAGTTATCTCTAAAGTTATGAATAGAAGGAGATTTTATATCCGGCAAAGTAAATGTGAAGCATCTCTTCTTCTGACAGATGCAGAATTAAAATGTAAAAATAATTAACGTTGCTATAAAACCTTTCTCAGTTCTGTAAGAAAATTAAGGACATTCACGATTCAGGAGCTCTCTATTGAGAACTAACCTCAATGTGCTGCCAGCCATCAAACATTTAGATTGAGGCTTTTGTTCTTTAGGCTTTTGTTTGTGCTTTTCTACAAAAGACGCATCTTAGTTGAGGATGAAAAGAAGCAGCCTAGTTTTCTAGCTGTGATTTCTGGAGTATGCAAATGGTTGTGAGTTCAGATCTACTGGGTTCTGCTCTATCAACAGTCTCTGTGGCATAATGTTGTGACATAATGAATACCACTGAAAATTATTCTGAAATAAAAACAAACAGTGTTAACTGGAGTGGTATGTTCAGTTGACTTTTATCTGCTTATATGACTATTCAAAGCAGAAATGGTGATATCTTAGGCACAACAAAGATGAGGACAGCATAAAGGCACTGTTTCTGTAAATGGAGGCGGATGCTAGACAGGAATGACAAGCGAGGTTTCATGCAACGGTTCAGGTTTAACATTTTAGAGTACATTTTTAAATTAGGTTAAAAACAAGTACATCAAATCCTAAGAAAGGGGGAAGTATAGACAGACAGACAGACAGACAGACAGATAGACAGATAGACAGATAGATAGATAGATAGATAGATAGATAGATAGATAGATAGATAGATAGATAGACAGACAGACAGACAGACAGTCAGATAGATAGATAGATAGATAGATAGATAGATAGATAGATAGATAGATAGATAGACAGACAGACAGACAGACAGTCAGATAGATAGATAGATAGATAGATAGATAGATAGATAGATAGATAGACAGACAGACAGACAGACAGACAGACAGACAGTCAGATAGATAGATAGATAGATAGATAGATAGATAGATAGATAGATAGATAGATAGATAGACAGACAGACAGACAGACAGTCAGATAGATAGATAGATAGATAGATAGATAGATAGATAGATAGATAGATAGATAGATAGATAGATAGATAGATAGATAGATTCTATGTGAAATCTAATTGGCTGAGAGGGAACTGCGCCAGGAATTCTTTTGACAATCAAAGGAGGATCTTTCATTTTCATTATAATTAAATAATATTTGTCGTATTAATAAAAAAGTATATTAGAGATGGCTGAGATTGGGTTGTTTGGATGATTTGAAAAAATAAATAACCAAGTAGTCTGTCTATGTCTATAAAAGGTAGGTCGAAACCCTCTAAAACCAACATATTACAGCCTACATGACTCTTAAAAACACACTGCATATAAAATATCAATGTTATGTCAGATACCTCAACTGAATTTAAAATCAGTGCAATGAATTCTCAATCTGATGCCAATGAGTAAAAATCATAATATTTCCTATCAAATCAACATCAAACAAGATACTAAATTCTATTTATACTCTTATATCTTTGTATCTCATGCACTGTGCCTTATTTTCTTTCTTGTAATTTTTGATGAAGTGATGCAAAAGTGCTTTCAACATTAATCAGCAAGCACACCAAAGAGTAAAATATCAACAGAGTAAGCTTTTTGTGACTTATTTTCTACATTTCTGCCACGCATGAGTCATTTTTGAGCAGGCTGTGCATGAAAATACTGTAATAAATGCAGATATTGAGTTCCCAGCAATGCAGCACAGGGTGAATAAATTATGCAGATCACTGTCTTACAGTTTAACAGGATATATTTTTTTTTTTTTACAGTTTGCTGTTTTTACTTACGCTGATGTTGCTGCATTTAAGATCAGTTTCAATGATCACTCATGTGGTGATTATTCAGAACTTATCTATAACTGATATTGAGGTCTATGCTGAATGAAAGAAAGGAAGACAGAGAAGTTTGGAATATTGATAATATTGCACATTTTATGCTTGATACATTACAGTATATCATCACACGAAAAAAATCATTTTAAATTCAACCTTACTTTCCTCTGTGTCTGTTCAATGTAGCTGTTAACTGTTTGTCAAGCTGCTATGCAAACACTGCAGGGGGTTTGTGAGTTGATTAAAAAAGTCATAGATATATATGAAGGTAAATGGAGTACTTTGATCTCATTGTCATGAAACCAGCTTCAGATGACATGTGCTTGAATGGGACTTAATTTTGACATTTTAAAGATGACGAATCAGCATCAATATCAAGGGCCCTAATGCATGCCAAGAAAATTCCAATATACTACCAGCAACCTGATCTGTTGACACAAAGATGGATGCATAGATGTATGTTATCTATATCGAACTCTAACCCTACGTTACAGCACAACCAAAGAGTCACCAAACCAAGTGTTTTTCCAGGCTTCTACTGTCCAGTTTCTGTCACACTTTCATGATATGAGCTGTCAGGATTGGAGCTCTTTTGCACATCACTGCAGTCATGTGTGGTCTGCTGCTGTCCTGTGATGCTTTGCATCTACAAGCCATTTCCAGAACTGCTGCTTAATGCATGTTTAGCTCTTTCCATCACTGTAACCTCTAGATGCTTTTGTGCATGACAAAGTTTACCAGATCACTTCAACCACATATTTATGAATAGTTCAGATAAAATCAAGTCAAAATAGACGGATACTCAAATCATGTCACGTTCATTTATATAGTGCTTTATACAATATTGATTGTGTCAAAGCAGCTTTACAGTGTCAAACAGGAAAACAGTTTGTCAATAATGCAGGAAGACATTAACAAAGAGTCATTCTTCCAGCTAAAGTCAGTTCATTGATGATTCAGTGATGTCTCATCCAGTTCAGCTCTCTTCCAATAATGTCTGTGCAATCAGTCAAGTGTCCCCATCTAAGCAAGCCAAAGGTGACAGTGGCAAGGAACCAGAACTCCATCAGTGACAGACATGAATTAATAATAAAGGGAGAAGAAAGATAAAAGGTCAAGAGGCTATCAAACCCACCATAAAAAAGTACATGCCACTGAATGATTTTCATATAAAACTGCTAATTTCATTTTATCCATAGCTATTTTATGCATAGCCTATGATTTCAATTAAAAATACATATAATAATCTCTCACATATATTCTGTATATCCTTTTTTCAGATTGCTTGCAATTGCCTTTGTATATCCTTTATATTACAGTTTTTTTAAATTTCATTCTGTGTTAAATAAGAAAATATTTAATGTTGTCTATAAAAATTCTGTCGCCACAAAACCATGTGACCAGCATCATGTGATATAATTGTGTTCTGCGGCGGAGATTTTCATCACATTGTGGTAAATGTCCTCTTAATTTTTTCTATATTTGATTTCCAGCAACCTTTTTTTTAAAGATGTACATTAATTTCCTGTCAACTTTGTTGTGTACATTAAGGTTTGCCTTTTTTTTTATGTTTTCAACTCAAATATTAAAATCTGTGGTTAATAATCTGGGTTAATCATTCAACACCATATTGATATTACAAAATTAAAGATGTTTTCTCTGGTAGTGAGTTTTTCAACTGTGTTATGGAGAAACTGTATGGGTTGACATGTAGCATAGTTGACAATTTCCCCATTTTGAAATTTCAAATCAATACCAGGAAGTCTACTCAAACAGTTTGTGTGAGTATGTGAGGTGTAGTACAGCCCCTAGATCACAACTGACACTTACAGATACTGAACAAACACTCAGTTGTTAAAAAAGATTGGTTTCACTTGAGGAAGATTTATATGAAACCAGGTTCCGTTTCATTTAAGACGCTGATGCCGATATGAGCAATAGACAGCAGTGAAGCTCACTAGGATTCGGAACAGAGCCTGTAGTATATCAGACATAGTTCAGCAGTGCTCTGACCTACCTGAAATTGAATATTGATTGGAGAGAGAAAAATGTCAACTACTTACTTCAAACAGACTTTCTGAAGGTTTTGTTGCAGGCAGCCAAACCCAATTTGAAGATACATTTGCCAGACAAAAGCAGAATTTTCAAAGTGTCTACCAAATGTAGGGGATTTTACTTTACTGGAAACATGGATTCAGTGTAAGATTTTTCACTGAAACCTAATTCTGTCTTGACATATGCTTGCTTGCACTGTAACTGAGGTTACAAATAGAGTCTGGCATTGGCAATATACAGTATGTATTACATATTAGGGCTGCACGATAAATCACGTGCGATATTTAATACACATGTTGTCAGTAAAGCCGGTTCTGTAATCAGCGGTAAATCTCTACACGTGCATGATTTCACAATGTCTCACACACACAGTAGCTCACTACACTTATTTATCGTTTATTGTGGTAGTTTCTTGGAATTGTGCCCTCATTCCCAACATTCCTCTTCATAGTTCATTGATAATATATTGCAATCCAGAAGATAATTTTCTCCCAGAAGCAACCTGAACTTCGATTCTCCACCCCACTTACTACTTACTGTCTCTCTGCACCCTTGAAATACAATAAAGAGTCTGACAAATATCTCTTTGCTTGTAGGAAGTGGCACCTCTAGCCTCTCATAAGTACTGGGCCACAGTCTCCCCATCAAGTAAAAAGATTTGATTTAAAGCTACTTCTGCACTCGACATTTGGGGACAAAGTATAGTTGGTAGACTCTCCATTAAACACCAGCGAAAAGGGCAAATGCATTTTAAACCACTGACCACGACAACTAAGTGTGAGCTATTTTGCTAATAAAATGATTGCATTAGAAATATAGAATGAGAACTAAAATCTCCGGTTTCTCTGTTTCATCTCAGTGAGCTTTTATTAAGTTTTGCACGTGCAGTAAGACGATTTTATTCTTTTCTGATGTTTCAGTGTGAATGAGAAACTTTTGGAAAATGCTTGAAAATGCTAGTGTAGACAGAGAGTGTTTTGAAATTAAAACACAGTTTTTAGGTGTGTTCAGATCAATGTAGACAGCCTCAGTCTTGTATTGGCTCTACAGTGATTACTACCAAGTCAGGTCAGTGGGAATAAGTATTGGTTGCTTCCAATCAGCCAAAGAAACTGAGCACTTTGTGGGTATAATCAGAGAGCAGATACTGTGTGTATCAGTTTGTGTGGGTGTACATAAAGCTTGCAAGAGCACATTATAGTAATTTAAAAGTACTAGTACTAGTATTACCTGGTACAAGCCAAGAATAAGTTGCAACAGAGAACACAATCTAACAAGTCAGTTCTGTAAGTCATGTGCATGGACACAAACACGGTCTGTACCATACAGAGCTATACTGTAGTACAAGAATGATGCAGGTAACAAGAAGTGCAATCAAAAATATTTTTTGCTTTCAGAAGCAATAAATATGTGATTAATTGATGGGAATAAGTTGTAAGTTTGCTGGAGCATCACAGCTGTTTGGAAATTAAATATCAGGTGATAAGTGTTGCAAAGTTGCATTTGCAAAATAACATATCATCTACAAAAGCAAACATGAAATTAAAACACATTCGCTGAAGGAACCATGCTATATTTAGCCTGTTTTTTTTTTTATTTTTTATTTTTTATTATGAATTATGTTTCACAGAGCACAAGCTTTCCGCATCACAAGCACTGTATCAGGTGTGCTACCAAGCAAGTTTACTACAGCAGAAAAACTACAGTAGAACATTATAATAGGCCTTACAATTCATACGTTGTGGTAAAAGTTTGTAAAAGTCATACCATTTCATTGTGCAAGGAACTGCAAGAAATAAAGTTGTCACTAGTGTGACTTGCATGTATTGGTAAGTTATTGAAGTTTTGCAGATATGTGATGCATGTTAAGGGCCGTTTTCCCAATGTCTGAAAATATACATGACTAAAAAAGAAAACACTTTACAATAACTTAAACACATAACTATATAATCATACTTACAGGTTGTGATTCAGAGATGCTTGTTGGTCCAAATAAAGTTGGTAATGAACCCTCTTTTATGGCCAAACGCTTTGAAAATCCCGCCTTGAACGAACCGAGATAAGAAAAGCAATCATCAGTGAAATGTTGTGAACACAACAAGGATTTGTTGTACTGCTCTGGTATTGTGGTAAAAATTTATTTTAGCCATTGGTTCTTCTGATCTTCATTCTTTGGCAGTGAAAATAACATGATGCTCTCACCCCATGCTCTCACCCCAACCAGAGCGTCTGTGTGTGTGTGTGTGTGGGGGGGTGCAGGTCAGAGTTCCGTTTCTCCCAAGACGGTAGGCGGAGATTATTATGCAAAGTGCTCCTAGTGACGTACATAGAGATGGGCAAAATATTTGAAATCTATAAAGACTCGTTTCAGCGATTCAGAGTCGACTCCTTACTTTAGAAGCCAATAACTTTATAAATCGTGTACTTTTTGGTTTAATTACTTTGTACATTGTTTACACAGATGGACAGCTATATCATACACTGTAATTCAGGTAATTTTTGATCTTTAACAGATCATTAGTTAATATATTTTTTCATAGCTAGAAATATGAGATAATATACTTGTTAATCTTTACTAATGTACTTTTTAAACATTGTGTAATGATTAACAGATTATTATTAAATGTTAATTGAGATAATTACAAATGCCATAATGTTACAATGATCGCACTTTTTACAAATATTCAAATGATTTTGACAAATGGTTTAAGGCATGTGGTTGATGAGTGTGAAGATGGCAGACTGAAAAAAGGTAATTAAATCTGCACTGCTTAGATTTTCTGTGTCACTGTATCACTGACTGACACCCATATCTTCCTGAGATCATACATTCCTGCATGTATCTGTCTTGAAGACTAATTTCTAGTTTATTAAAAGTAGTAATAATTATGGTCTTAGTAATTAATTGAAAAACAAAGAAAACTTAGATAAAAGCATCCACCATGTTATTTTAACCTAATTCTTGATTTGTTTAAAGGACTACAGTTGGAAGCAGCTATTCTGCTCTTCTGCTTGTTTAGAGAATTACATGAATTTTCAGTTAAAGGCCAAAAGTATGTATTGTATGATAGAAGTTAAAATTAATTATTAAACTGATAGTTCCGGTCCTTGATTCTGATTGGTTAAGCCATTGTAAGTTACTCAACAAACATATACCTGTGACCGCATTACATTAAAGGTACACGATGCAGTTTAAGTATATTATTAGCTAAAATCAATGTCTTTATTTATAATTATAAATATAAATTCTGATTGGTCAATAGTTGTGTTTTATTGCATGATAAAACACGGCTATGACCACTTCACCCAATGGTTCTCTATATCACTACAACAACCCTAGCAAACACTCTTAGCAACCTAAATGCATGTTTGATCAAATTGAAGCTATAGTGGAGTATTGTGAGAGATCGAGAAAGCGAGTGTACTTGCATTTACAGAAGACATGCATTCAGGTCAGTCCTATTTTCATAACAAAAATAATCCATTTGAATATCCCCTGCGACAATCACAATTAACACAACTTTAAGGGGTTTTCCCGTGCCTATAGTCATCTGTTAGTTGCGTCTTCCTTCTCTGTGATAACAAGTTTGACTCAAAGCCCTTCAATATAAACGTCCTTCTCTACCGATTCCAGCTGACTCACTCTTAAAGACAATCTTTGCATCCATCTATTGGCAAAATAATGTATTTAACTTCTGTTGCTGTTTACAGTTGGGCAGGGACTTTTTTTTTCCAGCAGAAGGTATGCTTTTAGTGATTTTACTTCATGAAAGTTGCATAGATACATATTTTTTGGCTTTAATATTTGTATTGTGTGGCAACCGTTTTATAAAAGCAATAAGGTGCTCGAGGCAAGTGCTGTATTGTGATTCCTACACAGTGTACCTTTTAATATTACTGCGCAACTGCTGTTTGTCACTGTCTTTGTTGCTGCATGTTGCTTAGTAATCTCAACTATATTGCTTGGCAGATGAATAAACGTGTTGTAATGTTATAATTATTTTGTTGCTGGTCTTTATTTTATGAATAAAATAAATATAAACATTTATATTTTTATGTTCCTTGTAGTTGTAAACTTGTAGGGGCTTTTAGGCACTCCGCTCCTTAAATTCACTGTAAAACAGCTTCAATGGGCTTATGTTTTATTCAACTATTAGGTTTGCCTTTCAAATAAATGAGAAGATGGTTAATGCTATTATCCCTTCTCCCCCAGGGCCATGCTCAGACCTACCCTCCTGACACATCAACACCTAAAATGGTGCTCAAAGGCTGCAGGGAGGGTCATCCCATGCAATAAGACCACATTGTCGTCATGTTGGATGGCCAGTCCATTACTGAGGAGAGTGAGGACATCTCAGTAGCACTGGGCCTCATCCTTTGTACATATTTTCTGTTTGGGATCCAATATCCTAAAAGACTGAAAAAGACACTGACCATCCTGGAGTGCATTGTCTTAAAAATGAAGGATGCAGCCGGACTTCCTGTCACAATTAAAAGAGTGTACAACTCAACCTTTGCATAGTCTCTCTCTCTCTCTCTCTCTCTCTCTCTCTCTCTCTCTCTATCTATCTCTGTCTCTGTCTCTCTCTCTCTCTTTTCTCTTTCTGGGGCCTATTACAATTTCTATTTTTTTTCTTTCTATTTTTTCTAACTCCTTTAGTCAGTGATGTTAATGTTAAAAAGCACTGCTTATATTTGCAACTAAAATAAATGAATTAAACTATTTTAAAAGTGTAATGTATTTTGTTTATCAATTAATTTTTAGTACAGGATTTGGAATCTTTCAATCCATGGTTTGGTATAAAAGCGTAATTTAGAAGCATATTGACTCAAACGTAGTAGTATATGGCATGATAATGGCCTACTACCTAAAAAAAGGTTCTATAAAGCACCATTTGACAAATGTGCTATAAAGCTTAAGTGCCATTAATGCCAAAAGAGTTTCCCCTATAACGAGCCAAAGAACCACGATTGAGCACCATTTTTGTTGAAGAAATTGTAATCAAGATGCTTTATGGCACCTCTTATGGTTCTACATAGCACCGTTTGACAAAGGTGCTGTACAAAACCTTTAACGATAAGTGCTATATGGCAATTAAAAGTGTTTCCCATATGTTTATGAGCCAAAGAACCAGCTTTAGTTTAGCACCTTTTTTTGGGTGTAGGTGCATGCTAATTCTTAAACTTTATTTATCACACGCAACATTGTGTTCCACGCACCTTCATCAGGCAAATGCGGTTAATTCTGAAAACAATTTGCCAATAGGGTTAGAAAAAAAAATTCAAGATATATTCAATGAATATAAGTACTAATATTCAAGTATCAAATAGAATTGAATTGGTTTTATTAATGTTTAAATATATAACTTGAAACATTCTGATTAAGAAAAAGATTTTTGCTGTGTTGAATTTATCAGAGCAGCATCTGTCAGCTCATCCCCAAATGTGCAGAAGATGAGTAATGATTGTGTAAGTAGGAATAAGTGAGAGAGAAATCCATATTTATCCAACACAATACAAACACATGGTGTGTGGGAGCAGCATATTAATTGCACAGTGCTAATCTCACTGCCAAGACTATATGACAATCAGATGCAAATGAATCCAACACAGATGCACTGAATTTACATGTTCAGAAGTTAGATTTAAAGTAAAACAATGATAATTAAAATACTTTTCTTGTCAAGTTTTGGATGCAATCAAAGTTAGAAAATAAATCCAAGCTTGCAGCTCACAGACTGAGGAGGTGGAAAAAAGGCAAATAAAGTTGGGAAATGAAAGTTTTTGGCAAACACATTTGAGCGTATACGCTCTCAATCGGAGGGTTTTTTTTTTGCATTATGATCCAGAGAAAATACACTAACCAGAAGCACAAGATAGCCATGATCAATCACTTTCAGAATAGAGTAAACAGGAATATCGAACAAAATAATAATAGCATTTTTATTTTTAAGTTTCATCTACAGTGTATATCACCTTTTATTCAAAAGATCATAAAAAACAAACATTATACATGTAAAAACAAAAGACATGTGGATGAGATGTTTCAGACATTATTCATGGTGTAGAGGCTGAACCCTCACTAGGACAGTGAGACTAAAGCCAGAAGACAGTAAAAAAAAAAAAAAAAATAGTTGGATTTTCAAGTCAAGTTTATGAAGAGCTTTGTAGGTTTTATACTAAATTCCATGAGATGGTAGAATATAGTCCAATGTTTAGGTATTTTTTGTAGGAGTGTAAGGTTGAGTAGTGCTGTATGGTGAAGGTGAAAAAAATAATAATTCTACTGTATTACCCAGGAGCTAATTAATCATTTGATTCCCAAGGAAAACATGACTTGGATCTTTTTTCAGAAACCCTTGTTGACAAGCACAGAGTAAAGACTTTTTTTGTAGTTGGTCACCAGATTTGCACACATCTCAGGAGGGGTTTTGATCCACTCCATTTTACAGATCCTCTCTAAATCCTAAATCTCTAATCTCTAAAGGTTTCTTGGTTGTCATTTGGCAACTTGAAGTTTCAGCTCCTTCCACAGATTTTCTAGAGGATTGAGACCTGGAGTCTGGCTAGGCCCCTACATGACCTTAATGTGCTTCTTGTTGAGTCAGTGTCATGCTGACAAACAAATCCATGACAGCGATCTGCAGTGTTCTAGCTGAGGGTAGGAGGTTCTACTCCAAGAATTTACAGTACATGGTCCCATCCTTTTATCCCTCAATGTGGAAATTGTGAAATTGTCCTCTACCCAAAAGCATAATGTTTCCACCTCCGTGCTTAACTGTAGGGATCATAGTCAGCATTTATCACCCTCCAAATACGGCGAGACAAGTTAATACCAAAGAGCTCAATTTTAGTCTCACCTGACCACAGCACTTTCTCCAAAACCTTTTCTGAATCATTTAGATGTTCTTTGGCAAACTTTAAATGGGCCTGTACATGTGCTTCTTGAGCAGGGGGACCTTGCAGACACTGCAGGGTTTCAGTCAATTGCGGAGAATAGTGTGTTACCAACGTTTTGCTTGGTGACTGTGGTCCCAACTGATTTAAGATCATTAACAAGCTCCACCCATGTAGTTTGGGGCTGATCCCTCACCTTTCTCATAATCATCCTTACACCATGAGGCGAGATCTTGCACAGAGCTCCAGACCGAGGCTGATGGACGGCTGTTTTGTATTTCTTCCATTTCTGAATAATCGCACCAACAGTTGTCTCCTTCTCACCAAGCTTCTTGCTGATGGTCTTTTAGCCAATTCCAGCCATGTGCAGGTCTGCAATCTTGTCTCTGACATCCTTTGATAGCTCTTTGGTCTTGCCCATGGTGGTGGGAGAGGTTGGAATGGAAGATACAGACTGTGTGGATAGGTGCCTTATTCAATTATTGAGTTGACATTAGGAGTAACTTCCTAAAGGGTTCACATGATGGGATTTCAAGTTTTCCTTTCTCTTTGGAGAGTTCCAAGCTGTTCTTGAATAGATGCAATCCCTAAAGTTGCAAAGACTAAAGTCTCAAACCCAAAGAGATATTCTTAATAAAAGTTTAGACTCATCCACGTCCTGCTTAAACACCTCGCTCAAACATGCTCCCATATGTTTACGTAACAATGTGGGAAGATTTGCCTAACACCACCCAGATGTTCATGCAAAGAAAGAAGCCGTAATTTTGATTCTCGCTGTTGCTGCCGGTGCCATGTTTTGGAGATGCTGTTTCATTGGGAAAGTGAAAATAGTTAGTTTGGCCTCCCAAAAGAGGAGACAACTACAAATCAGTGGTTAAGTTGTATTTACAACACTGTTCCAGAACAGTTCAACCCAAAAATTCAGTGGAGGACTGTTTCCTGATCCTGGGAGAGTAGACTACAATGCCGGCTGTTCTGTTTACATATGTAAAGGATTTGCCACTGATGAATCAAACACGAGTTTTGAACAGTGTCTAGTGGGCTTGTTGTTTGTCGTTTCTCCGATCACAAATCCAGACATGGTTTTATGTTTACACAGCACGATGCAACGCAACATCTAAATAGACAGTATAAGTCAATATAATCAGTAATTATGTCCCCACTGGAAGCAACAAATGGCTTGTTTATAATGGGTTTTATTGTTTTTGTCTTGTCGTGCCAGGGTTCTGACTGGGACATGCATCACAGTATGGCAAGGGGCATAACATTTCCATCACAAGCTTGAGGCATTCAGCAAATCACAACACACTGTTATCATTGTTGTTATTATTATTGGACCCACTTTATATTAAGTGGCCTTAACTACTATGTACTTACAATTTAATTAATAATTTAGTAAAAGTTACTTATTGTGTACATACATGTTTTTACATCGTACTTATATTGAAAAAAAAAAACTACATGTAATTACATCTGTATTTAATTTCTGTAATTACATTTATAATTACACTGTTGACCCATACTTTACACCTTAACCCACCCTTAAACTTACCCATACCTCCAACCCTCTCCCTAACCTTACCCCATCCCACCTCAATAGCAGCAAAAGTGTTTTACAATACAATATGAACACATAACTGACGAAAAATGCAGAGACATAATTTTATGATTCCACCACAGTTGCAAAGTTACTTTCTGTGTAGAACAAAAATAAATTCAAAACCTTATTATGTTCTTTTAGAGAGAGGTCATAAATGCTTTAACATACAGGTAGTAAAAGGGGTGAGGTAACTGTAACATTTGCATTACGGGAAATGCATTACTGTGTGGTAGTGTAGTAGTGACTTTGCAGTATAATATTATCAAGAGGCAAATATGTAGAGTTTAAAGATCAGAGGACTGAGAACAGATCTTTGTGGAACACCACAACTAAAGGGAGTGTGTGGGATTTGTTTCTTTGAAGGGTAATAAAGAACTGTTTATCTGAATGGTACAAGGTAAAACGGTTAAGTGCAGTACCTTAAAAACCAATGGAAGAAAGACAGATAAGGAGAGTTTTGTGAAAGAGTAAGAAACCCAGATTCAGCAGATAAAAGGAGGTCAGTGACCACCCTGAGTATTGCTGTCTCGGTGCAGTGAAGTGGGCGAAAACCTGATTGAAGTGGTTCATAGGGATTATTACGTTCTAAATGAGATTGCAGTTGTGAAACAGCTACTTTTTCAAGAACCTTAGCAAATAGGAGATTAAAAACAGGCCTGTAGTGCGTACATATGGCAGGATTTGAGCCAGGATTCTAAATAATAAATTGACAGCAGTTTTGAGATTTTGAGGTGCAACCCCAGTGGACAGAATTCTATAAATCAGTAGAGAAATGAGAGCAGAGGTATGAAGACCAAAGAAGAGATCACATTTCTAGTCAAAAACAGACTGTTTACAGGTAATTACAGTTTAAATGTCATGTGACATGAGCGCAACAGTCAAACATGCTCATCTAGTGCATGTTTACAAAAAAATACATGGAAAAATAATTCATTGGAAGGGAAAAACTTGCTGTGTGAATGGAGATCAAAATAAAAATGCATATCAGCATTGAACAGAGCTGAAGTGGATGGTGACATTACTGAAATGACTTTATCTGGGAAAATTACTCTTTGATATTGTCTTCTTGCATTATTGACATACTATTTTCCAATTTTACACTGTAAAGCTGCTTTGACAAAACCAGTATTGTATAAACCACTATATAAATACAGCTGGCTTGACTTTAAAATAGACCAGAAAACACTTCAATGTTTTCATGTTGACATCTAATCAATATTTATTTATATTGTAAGTCAAATTAGGGAAATGTTAGCATGGACAAGTTCATTACCGACACTCATCTGCAAAATAATAACAACAATAATAATAATAATAATAATAATAATAATAATAATAATAATACTAAATAAGCTAAAAGAAAATTGTTAATTATTGAAACAAAATCTTTTTTTTCCATTTATTCATACTGCCAGGCTTTAGGACTTCTTGTGTACTATTTTAGTTCTGTGTTGGGCTGCCACTTAAAGTATATTTTAAAATCTGGATCCTGAAGCTAAGCTAGTTCAGAACTTAAAAAAAGAAAGAAAGAAGAAAGAAAGAATCAGTGTACATACTGAAAATGGCTAATGAACCAGTTATAAGATGAGAGTCTGTCAGATGTGTCTGTATCGCTGGAGGCTCAGTTATGGCAGTCAATGATACATGCTTCCAAAATGGCCTATTTATCCCTCAGCAACATATTAACGCAAATGGGATTCTCTTCATTACAGAAACATAATTCCACTCACTTGATTTCCATAATTAAATGTAACAGGCCGTTATTAACCTAAAATGTACAACAAAACAGAATATGTCATAATCATTTCACAGTAAATTACAGACATGCAGAAAAAAAAAAAAAAAAACCCTGTAATTATTGACTACAAATGACATTGAGCAGGATTTAGCATCAGAGAGGATAAAGACATGAATTCATTAAACGAAACTTTTACCGGCACAAACCAGCACAAACGAGGCACAAACAAACAAGTCTATTTGGGGAGAATTTGGAGTATGTGGAGGGGCTGAGTGACCTCAGAATGACCTATAAATATTATTTTAATACCTAAAATACCAAAGCGGCACAAACTAAAATTTTAAAGCACGAACCAGCACAAACGGAGCACTAACGATTGAGACTATTTTGCTGATGTTTTGCATTGGGTGGGGGGGCAACTTCACGGAGGTTTGACACCTAGTAGTTCCACTTGGCTTGTTCAAGACAGAAGTGGTTTTTGAATGATCTCATTGGATCTCATTGATCTCATTCACAAAGCATGTCTAATTAATCATGAATCAAACTGAGCACAAATGACTGTTTCAGATGGTGATACAGATGCCACAGTTACGGAAGTTGCAGTAAATTAATTTGTGAAGAGAAAAAACCTGCGTTAGAAGCGGTCACCTGGACGGCTTCCTTGAAGCCAAGTAATGAAATACTTTAACACATACACACATGTGCACACAAACCCCTAAGCAAGAGGAAGATTAATAACACCTGGCTTTTAAAATGGAAACCTGTTCCACTCTGCTGCCCTTAAAACCCTTTAATTAGAACAGCCAAATGATCTCAGCAGAGAGAAGCTGCTACATAAGCAGAAAATGATAACACCCCCAATATGTTATCCAATATCCTCCACACACTCTTTCACAGACAGAATATGCAACATGAACTAAAAACATTGATCCAATAGCCTGTTTTCTGTAATATCTGTTCTTAGAAATATCTTTTTTAATTGGTTTGCAGAGACGTTACATTTTTTTAATGTAAGTTCATGCCATTTCCATTTCTATTTACATTTTTTATGAGTTAAAAATGTTATTGTTTAGCTAGTTAGCATTAGCTGTCAGTCTCTGCTGTAATATCACACTCCACAGGCAAAAACATTTCTTCATTCATGGCCAATTAAAAGTAGACAGGTATTCTGCTGAAAAAAAAAATTTTTTAGAAGACAATATATAAATCTGAAATATTTCACACAGAGCAATATTTTGTTGGAGCCAGTGTTTTACTTTTAGTAAGCAGTAGTTTATATTAGCTTTAAATGTATTGAGTACAACCAACCAGCTCTCTCACATATGTCTGGTTCATTTCAGTGAATGGTTTAAATGTGCGGGACCGAAAGTAGTGATGCCCAAGGTGTGAATAATTATTCATTAGTAATTAGTCCTTCCATTTTTATCCCCCTAATGAAAAAATAAAAATAAAAAAAAATAAAATGTATATAGAAACTTTCATAGAATGCTATCAATGGTTTAATGGGGAATGGTTTGGGTTTTAATGGAAACTGCAGTGGTCCCCGTGGGTCTCTAGACTCTCTATTGGGAATTTGTTGGCTTCTGTTGGTGAAATGTTAAAACCACTAAATCCTAACAGAATATGGTTCAAAACACACTACTGGACAGGGATGCCAGGTCTGTGTTTCAAAACCAACCCAAACGCCAAGCAAATATAGCCCAAAACAAGCCAAATTACCCATTACTTACCTTACTTACTTACTTAATGTTTATAATGGTATTTGTCGTGGAAAAGTCCCATTCATTTGTGGGCTGCTTGGGTTCTTGATAGGTGGAACTTGTTGTTTTTGTTTTGTGCCACCCTTGCTTCCTCAGAAAAAAATTTAATTAAAATTGTGAAACTTGAGAAAGTTATTAGGACTCCAGCAGTGTGGAGTGAAAGGAACGTACAGCAACATCTTTCACTGTAAAAATATAGAAATAAAACAGAAAGTGGGTAATTAAGAAGGAACGCAAGAGCAGAGGTGCTTGCAAAGCAGGTTTGAGATTAAACCTCAAACAACACAATACTGAAAGCTAATTGTTTCTCATATGTTAATTCTAACAGACAAAACAGTAGCAGGATAAATACAAATATTAGCTTTTAAACAGTGGCATGGAAAAATTGCCAATTATTCTCAACACAGAGTTTTGTGTCTGTAATTTTATAGTTTATACTACATTTTAAAATGACAACATTTTGTTGCTTGCCACCTGAAATGAAAATGGACACAGTTTTTGTTTTATCCAGCTGTATTTACTCCTTGCAACTAATAACATCTAAGTGAAAGATAAAAAAGAAAAGAAAAGATAACTGAGTTGGAAAAGGATCACCCCCTTGTGTCAGTATTTTTGTTGTACTAACTTTTGCTTTAATTACAGCCTATAGTCAGTTGGGATTTGCACATATACAGTAGACTTTGCAATATTGGCCCACTCTTATTTGCAGAACTGCTCAAGTTAAGTCAAATCTGATTGTTGAGAGTTTGTGGACTGCAGTCTTGAAGTCATTCCACAGATTTTCAGTGGGGTTGAAGTCTAGTTTCTGACTAGATCATACAAGGACATTCAGCTTTTTCTTCTTCAACCACTATTTTCTCAGTTCTGCTGTGTGCTTTGGGTCATTGTCATGTTGGAAAGTAAACCTTCTTCCCATTGACAGTCAATGAATTTGACAGTATTTTGCCCTGTCCATTTTTCCTTCTATAGACAAACACCCCATAACAAGATGTTACCCCCTCCATGCTTTACTGCAGGAATGCTGTTCTTTGGATGCTGAGCTGTATTGGATTTCTGACAAATATTTTGGTGTTGAGGCCAAATAATTCACATTCACATCTGCTTCAGAATCTTTAAGGTTTGTTTTGGTAAAACTCATTCGGACTGCATGTGGCCTTTCTTGAAGATGGCCTTTTTACTTGCAGCCTTCCCATTCAAGCCATATTTGTAGAGAATCTGTGATATCATTGTTACATGCACACAATGACTACTCTGTCATAAATTCCTGCAGCTGCTTCAGAGTTGCTGTAGGTCTCTTGGTCGCCTCTCTGAACGGTTTCCTCCTGCTCTTTCATCCAGTTTGGAGCGACGTCCTGATCCAGGGAGGGGCTGTGTTTTACCAAATACCTTTCACTTCTTAATGATAGACTTCACTGTGCTTCTAGCCATTTATAAAGCCTTTGGTTTAAATTATTATTTGTATTTTTTTGTATTCATACTTGTGCCTGTCCACAACTTTATCCTGGTGATCTTTTGACAGTGCCTTGCCACCCAGTCATTACTGTTTGCTTCAGTTGCACTACCAACGACTAAAAAACTGCTCAAAGAAAGCTATTTTCATGCTGAGTTGATCAAAATTAGCACAGCTGATCGCAGTTGAAAGTCAAATGGCTCTGTGTGACATTGAGAAGGTTATTAGCTACACCTGATCGAGGTTACAAGGCATGATCCTTTTCACAAGGTGATCCTTTTTACAACTCAGTGATTCTGTTTTTTATTTTTATGTTGTTATAAGTTATAAGTTGAACTGAGAAAATACAGCTGGATAAAACAAAACAGTGTCTGTCTTCATTTCATGCTGCAAAGCAACAAAATGTGATTATTGTGATTAATGTTTAAACATTTATGTTGCTTCATGGGGTTATGTTTGTGATCAGAATTGTCAAGCAGAACTGAATAGTTTTGGAGCTCATCTAGGAAAAGGTTTATTTAAAAGCAGAATATTTAAAAAAAGAATGTGCAGTGTCATTGACATGCCAAAGAAAGAATGATGGCAATAGATTGCAAATGATTGCACACAAAGACCTAGATGAAGGTCTTTCTCAAAGAATCATGCTGCTCAGTTTTTAAGGTTGCTCAGTATAGGTTGTCTGCACATGATGTCATCGCTGTGGCATGAAATGCAGCTGCAGGGCAGGTTTTTATATAAAGGAATCACTAGCAGAAACTGAAAATGCCTATATGTTTTGCATTGTTTATGTATGCTTAAATCATTCAAACCGAAAAACCACAAGAAGCTTTTATCATGTACAGAAATGTTGTTGTTCAAAAGGTGGGGTGCGGTGGGGGGAGACAAATTTACTGAAAAATGCAAGAAAAAGGGGGTGTACATACGGTTAACATAAGATATGATAATATATTCAGATATGAATAATATATTAAGATATTAAAAAATAAATAAAAATAGATACAGGGCTGCCAACTGTCACGCATTCAGCATGAGACCGTCATAATTCACTCACTGCCAAATGCTACGTGGACACGATGTAAATAGGATATTATACAGTATGTGCAATTTAGAGAGCTTCACTGATTATAATGGAACATTGTGAGATTGTGATAAATTGAAGTGAGTGACAGCTTTTTAGTGATTATATTTAAGCACTATTAGCACGCCTTCTATAATCAATAAAACAATTTAATAAAAGTTTTGTTTTATGTGCCACTAACAGGAGCAATGGCCACAGACCCTGTACATGCAGCAAAGTTTCAGGAGTGACATACAGGTGCATCTCAATAAATTAGAATGTCGTGGAAAAGTTCATTTATTTCAGTAATTCAACTCAAATTGTGAAATGACTGGTTTCTTTTACAGTGGCCTTCAGCTCATCTGGATTGTTTGGTCTCTTGTTTCTCATTTGCCTCTCGACAATACCCCATACATTCTTTATAGGGTTCAGGTCTGGTGAGTTTGCTGGCCTGTCAAGCACACCAACACCATGGTCATTTAACCAACTTTTGGTGCTTTTGGCAGTGTGGGCATGTTCCAAATCCTGCTGGAAAATGAAATAAGCATCTTCAAAAAGCTGTTCAGCAGAAGGAAACATGAAGTGCTCCAACATTTCTTGGTAAACAGGAGCAGTGACTTTGGTTTTCAAAAAAACAAAAAAAAACAAAAACAATTGACCAACACCAGCAGATGACATTGCAACGCAAATCATCACAGACTGTGAAAACTTATCACTGGACTTCAAGCAACTTGGGCTGTGAGCTTCTCCACCCTTCCTCCAGACTCTAGGACCTTGGTTTCCAAATGAAATACAAAACTTTCTCTCATCTGAAAAGAGGACTTTGGACCACTGGGCAACAGTCCAGTTCTCCTTAGCCCAGGTCACACTCCTCTGACGTTGTCTGTGGTTCAGCAAATTCCTTGACACGTCTGTGTGTGGCGGCTCTTGATGCCTTCACCCCAGCCTCAGTCCATTCCTTTTTTTAAGTTCACTTAAATTCTTGAATCAATTTTGCTTGACAATTCTCATAATGCTGCGGTTCTCTCGGTTTGTTGTGCATCTTTTCCTTCCACACTTTTGCATTCCTCTCAACTTTCTTTTAACATACTTGGATACAGCACTCTGTGAACAGCCAGCTTCTTTGGCAATGAATGTTTGTGTCTTACCCTCCTTGTGAAGGGTATCAATGATTGTCTTCTGGAAAACTGTCAGATCAGCAGTCTTCCCCATGATTGTGTAGTCTAGTGAACCAAACTGAGAGACCATTTTGAAGTCTTGGGAAACCTTTGCAGGTGTTTTGAGTTGATTAGCTGATTTGCATGACACTATATTCTAATTTGTTGAGAGTGAATTGGTGTTTTTTTTTTTTTTTTTTTTTTTTTTTTTATGTGAGCCAAAATCATCACAAATAAAAGAACCAAAGACTTAAAATACTTCAGTCTGTGTGCATTGAATTTATTTAAAACACGAGTTTCACAATTTGAGTTGAATTACTTAAAATTAACTTGTCCACGATATTCTAATTTATTGAGATGCACCTGTATATTCTGCATGCCTCATATAAATAAATCAAAATAGCTTGTCTGCAATCAGGGTTGCTTAGAATATATCCAAGTATTTCAATTTAGTTGAAAAGTCTTAACATAAGAACCCAATATATGTTGTGATTATTTGTTTATACCTTTCTCTTGTAATAGTGTCTAAATCAGTACAGTATGGACTTTCCTCCATCTCATCCATTCTGCTCTTCACTTCCTGCCTTCCATCAGAATCATATGATTGCAAACAACCTATTGCCACAAAGGAGTGCTATAATAGATATCAGCATAAACTGCCTTCTTCTGTGCTCAGTTTTCTCCAAACATCCCCAGGGCAATTCAGAGCTATTTGACATTTTGGAAAATTGCTGATCATAAATTATATTTTTCCTGTACATATTTTGGACGGGATTTCTAAATTGCCTAAAATGCCTGGGTTTTGGGTTTATTTTCCCATTGACAAGCTCTCTACAGTCCTCATATACATTACATCTCTATTTGTATAACCTTGATGCAATGCGTTCTCAGTATATCACACCTTCTCACAGAACGTTTGGTTGATTATGGACAATGCCTGCCTGCTACTGGTCAAACCACTTTTCAGTAATTACCATATGGTCATCCTAGTGGACCTTCATGCTGTTGTATTTGTATCAAATTTTTTTCTAAAAATCAATTTCCATATACATCACATTGTATGAATTCATCAAAAATTGCCACCCCATAAAAAAGTTAGTTTCGGTCACATTTTAATTCAACGTCCAATTCTTGCTTACTATATCTTAATACAAACCATTAACTACGACCTTTACCTCAATAAACGAATAATTTGCTGCTTATTAATAGTTAGTAAAGTAGTTCTTAAGTTTAGGTATTGGTTAGGATTAGAGATATAGAATATGGTCATGCAAAATATTAGCAAAAACGTTCAAGCTATGATGAACAAAATGTGACACCCGGCTGCTAGGAAAATGTGACTTGGCACAGTCTGCCAAGACTGCAACGATTTAAAATTGTGTTTGAACTCTACTGGATAATTATCACTGCTGCAGCTTTCTACTAATTCATTGGCTACAATCTTCATTGATTTACTGAGCTGAGAAATGCTTTGTCATTTGGCGCACATCAACTTGTATGTGATCTTCATTCACAAAAACAATGAAGGGTTTCCTTTGTCTTATGACAGGGAAGTTATTTTTAGAGCAACACAATCACTTCTGTTGCATTGTGGATGATGTGTACTCCCTCAGGGTGTTTTTCTACTCTAATGGCTTTTGTCAAATGGAGTTTAACTGCTACCTGACACTTTCTTCTTTCCTCCATCAGTCCCTAAAGATCAGAGCGAGTTATTTTAGGCTGACCTCAGAGCCGCTCAAGATACCCATCTTGGCTCAATCCTCTGCAGTTTTATCAGTGCTGGTATCTGTAAGATCTTTTAGTATCTGTAGTAGTACATGAATTCATATGAAAGGTTCAAGCTTTCAGTCTGAATTATGCTATAATGTGGCTTAGACACAAAGAGAATGTGCTACTCTCCCATCATAGTGAAGGAAATGAGTCATTTTATGAATTCAGTGAGTCTTCCGTTGACATCAGAGCTGTGAATATGGATAATAAAAGAGAATCTCTGTGCTCTATACTCTTCTGCCTTTCAATCTCACTCTATTTGCCTATGCTCCATCGACCAGCCTGTCTCTTTAACATGGTAAGACTTATCTGAAGACTTATCAAAGAAGTATAAGTGAGAGGAGGAAGAGAGAGGTCTGGGGTTCATTCACAAAAAGAGATGGGATTTGATAAGAGATTCTGTGGACCAAATCTTGCAAGAATATAATATGACTGCTGCATGGAACTCAAATAATTACTATAGTAACTAATTAGTACTGTATAAGTCTATGTAGATTTGTTGCATATACAGTGGACTTGTCTATATACATTATATGTATATTGCTGATGTGATTGGTTGCTACAAATTAGCATCTAGATATTATTAACATATGTACATATACAGTACAAATGTTAAAATGAGGATTTTCTATATAAAATAAACTTGTATCTTTATCTACCCAGAGAATGTACATTTGTGAAAATATATTGATTGATAAAGGGCAATATAAAGTTATATATTACATTTGTGTATTGATATGAATAAAATTGTAAAAAATAAAACCAAGAAAAAAAAGACCACCAAGGGTAGATTTAGGAAGAATGATTAGTTGGGTTGAAGTGTGGACCAGTTTAAGGTGAACAGTTTTTTTTTTTTTTTTTAAGTAACGTAAATTGCATTAAACATGGCTGTTTTAACCAAGATTATGCTGCAAGATTTTTTTCTCAACTACATTTAAGTTTACAGTTCCTGCAATTTTGCAAATTTTGAGTTTTTAGCACCTTATTGTGCTATTTAAAAAAACATGACTCCACAATTAAAATCTATAGACAAGTCTACAGTAAACCATACCTTATGCATAAAAAAAAAAAAAAAAAAAGTTACATTTAGGCCTAGTCCACACCCATAAAAGGAGTTTCCCTTTAAAGCGTTCACCCAGCATTGTGAAGCATTCGCTATGGGAACTCCTCCCCTTCTCCATAATTCCTGAAACCTTATAGGATAACGGAAGAAAAATAAACTGTCCAATTATCACTAACTGAGCAAATCACATGCAAATAATGACATGCCTGTGGGCAGTATATATTGAGAGAGTGACTGTTGCCTCAGATTATTGCCTTCTCCTTCATTCTGCCATTGTCGAAGACAAACAAGAAGATATTACAGCTTCTTCACTGCATCCAATGGTCACCTTCTGTCGACTTTGCACGGGCTCCACTGACCAGCCTGGCCCATGCCGAGGCTGTATTGCACAGTGCTGACTTGCCAGTATGCACTGAGGAGCTCATGGCCTCATGAGGATGAGGAGCACTGCCACCAGTGAGATGAGAGCCTCACTTGAGAGGTCAAACTTGACTCCTTGTACTTCCAATAGAGCCGCCACCTGGTTGCCTCTAGTAGGAGGGCTCTGTTCTTCCCTGATATGCATGAGCAGGGGGTGAAGTCATGGTCTGCAGCCCTGTTTGCATGCATCCACATAGGCTATGTTTTCCTACGTGGACAGAGTGGAGGCCCACGGTTACATGTGCATGCCCCCCATCAAAGACACCATCACTGTGCATTTGTGCCCTTCCTTGGCCACACTTTGCGCAGACCTCAGCCTGTCATCTAAAGCCTTGTACACTGACCGCCCACCTCTCTAACAAGGCTTCCACTTCCACTGGTGAAGCGGCATCCATGCTGCATGTGATCCTAGACCTGAAATCCATCAAAAGAGCACTTCACAAGCAGACATTCATGATGACAACTCTAAAGCAGATCCTGGCACAAATCTGTCCCAGGGACTGGTTTACAACTGAAAGTTGCACACTTCCATATATGTAGATAGCACTGCGCCTTCGATTGGGAGTCCGAAGCTCTAACCATTAGGCCACAACTTCCCCTAGTACTCAGTGCTCACATTCATGCTGGCTTTAGCCCCTAGCACATTCTCAAAGTGCATAGATGTGGTGATTTCCACTGTCAGAGCAAGTGGTATGCGCATGCAACAATATGGATGATTGGCACATTCACGAGATGTGCTTCTAAGTCATTCAGACGCACTGCTTTACCATCTGTCCCTAGGCCTGCATGTCAATATGCAGAAGAACATGCTCACTCAGAATCAGTCTATAACATATCTGGTTGTATGTTTTGACTCAGTGGAGACTTGAGCCTGCCTATCTCAAGAGCACGTATAGCCACCAGTTCATCAACTTGCATTTGTTCCCTTGAGGGAATTTCAAAGGCTTCTGGGACTTACAGAATCAACCTTATCAGTTTGCCACCTGGGTCTTCTGCAGATGTGGCCGCTGCAGTCGTGGCTGAAAAGTCCTGTGGAGAGCATAGATCTTGGGCCATATGCACATCTTTAGTCACACACAGTTGCATCAGCTGTTCAGTGTGATCCAGAAATGTTCAGCTGGGTGGTTCTCTTGGGACTGGTGACAGCACACACTGTGGTTATGACAGATGTGTCGATCTCGGGCTGGGGAGCAGTATGCTAGGGCGTACCAACTTCAGGTGTGGTCAGAGTCACAGAGAAGGTGGCACATAGACTGCTTGGAACTGAAAGCCCTAGTGGCTTTAACACTGCAGCAGGAACAGCAACGTGCTGATTCACACCGACAATATGTCTTTGGTTTCGTACATAATTCAGAGCCAATTTTAAGCAGGCTGCCAGCCTCCTATTATGGGCACTACTCTCCATCAGAGCGGGGTATATCAATGGTCTCCTAAACTGCATAGCATACATGCTTTTGAGGAACGGAATTCCTCACAGAGAGTAGAGGCTGCATGCCACCACCCACTGTTCTATTCACTACCCGCTGCTGGGGTATTCTCTGATGTCATGCTGGCCGAGAGCTAGTCTTTATACATTCCCTCCGGTGAAGATTTTGCCTCAGAGAAGAGAGAGTATAGAGAGTATAGTATAGTGGAGCCTTCATGTGTGGTTGCTTCAGGGTTCTTAGAGGGGATAAGCGCCCTGCCTCCCTGTGTGCTTGACATGCTCACTGAATCTTGTGAAACTTCTACTTGGCGTCTGTATGCTTTTAAATGGGGATTGTTTGTGAAATGGTGCTTTGATAGAGATATCGACCCGGCGAGTTGTCCCGTGTTTTCCGGTTTCTGAAAACTCTCTGTACCCCTGTTTGAGCCCTTGGCATCCATTGCTATGAAAAAAGGTCTCTCTAAAAACTGCTCTGCTTCTTGCCCTTGCTTCAGATAAGCACATAGAATATATATATATACATATTTTTTTTTTTTTTTTTTACTTACAGGCTTTATCCTATAAGGTTTCAGGAATTTCTGAGGTGAGGAGTTCCCATGGTAAAAGCTTCTTAATGTCTTGTTCCAGATTCTCAGGGAACCAATGTTACGACAGTGACTGAGACTTAAAAAAAGATTGCCCACATTAAAAAACAAAAACACACTATGAAGCACTTTGACATCACAAGCCAAAATCTCTGGTTTCACCAGCAACACGACAACAGTTCAACCAGAGTTTCTGAAACTCTTCACCCTGACAGGAGTTTTAAAAAAGGTTTGCTTTCAGTGACTTGATACTGCATTGTGTGTGAACGAACAGCCAAGCCGCATAGGAAAAAAAAAAAACTGTGGTTTTGAAAATACCAGTGTTCATGTGGACAGGACTTCAGAAATTAGTTCATTAAGTGAAGGATTAATCAGACTGCTTCAATCCAGTAACTAAATCTGTGAGATTACAGTTGACTTATATGTTGACTGATATGTATGTATATATATATTCTTACAAATAACTGATTCTGAGACTCATTTGCTCATAACTGAGACTACGCTGGATGCACTAAATGTTTTGAATCACTAAAAAGAATTCGCTGTGCAGTCTATATTTTTGCACATCCATCCAAATAATAAACCATTAATACATCATTGTCAACAGTACAATTTCATGTTCAACTATTTGCGCATGACGTCATTATTATTCATGGCGTAAGCCTTAACCAGCACTCCATTTCATCTAAGTGCCCCCTTCACACAGTGACACTCATGTGCTTCACCACAATCCAGACATGTGTTCATCTGCCGCTTCTGTAACTTGAAATGTGAAAGTGTGTTGTGTTTCTGAAAGTGAGTGATGTGACAAATCAGAACTCTCCCATTATAATGTAAGAAGCTGTCTAAGTGAGCGTGTCAATTATAATGCAGTACAGACCGCCTTATTGATTATAATGGGAGTGCTGTAGTTTTGTCATGCTGCACCATGTCATTTGATTGCATTGAAGAATGGTGTGAAACTTTAAATGCCATTTAATTGGTAGATCAATCAGATTAATCCACAAAGATTGTTCAGTTCTTGACTGTATTTCTTTATTATTAATCATGAAGCAAAGCATCAGGATATGCAAATGCTCTCATTACTGATTAGTTTAGCAGTAGCAGACCATTGGAAGCAAATTCAGTAACACTTTCTATGAAGCCTGTATTTATAATACATTATAAGTATATTCTTAAGGCATTATAATGAACGCATAATGCATTATAAAAAAATAAAAAAAAAACGTATGTTATATCAACTCATGAATAATCATAACAACAATTAAAATACATAATACTTATGTATTTCCGGTTATAAGTTTAAGAGTATGATTATTTATAAATCACACTGAACACCATATGACATCTACTGTACTTCATTTACAGTATAATGGACTGTATCATAACGTGACATTGTTTAAGATCTGCACAGTATCTTACTACAGCTTGTGAGTGGTTATTTGACTGTTTCCCTTGGAGCTAATGTTAATTAATTGATGTGAGCTTAATACTCCAACTGAAAAAAATGCAATGTTTCATATGGTTACATTTTATTTTGATTGTCACTTTAATCAGTCGACTATAAGCAACTTTGCAACTACATGCCAACTAACTCTCATTAGAGTATTAGTATGGTCAAGAATGGTCGAATCTAGTTTGGTGGAATAAGATGATGTACTTGTAAAGACACTTATAGTCAGTTTATCTGTTGGTTGACCATCAAAATAAAGTGTTAGCATATATTTACAGTAGCAGACATACTAATACTCTGATGACCGGTGGTTGATATGTAGTTGCAGAGTTACTTGTCTAAAGGGTACCATCAAAATAATCAAACTGATATTACAAAAAAAAAAAAAAAAAAAAAAAATAGTTCAAAGCAAATGTGTCATATTACAAATTCATCTGATCAGATATCTGATCTTATGGCTGTTTGAGATAAAAATACTTTTCTTTGAGATAAGAAACCTTTGACTTTGACCGCTTTAAGTAGCATCAGAAAAATGGAAATATATGAGACTTATTATACATTATAACTATGAGTATTATCTGTTGTAAAAGTTGATGCAACATGTTCATTGTGTTATAAAGTATTATACTCTTAAAAGCTATAACCACAAATTAGTAAATATTATAATATATTAAAACTGTTCTTATGAATATTCATGAGATGATACAACATATTATAATGTTTTGTATAATGCATTCTGCATTCATTATAATGCCTTAAGTATACCCTCATAATGAATTATAAATACAGGCTTCATAGAAAGTTTTCGCAAATTCAAGTTTCAGTGTGAGTTTATTAGAAAAGATTTGTGATAAGAGCCAACACCTGAGTGCTTGACAGCAAAAATTGGCAATTTAACTAAAATTGTCTAAACTGCTGGATCTCATTAATTGTTTGAATGAGCACCCCCCCCCCCCCCCCAATTTTATTTGCTTGTGGAGTGAACATAGTTGATAAGCATATTTTAAGCATTTCTGAACACATTTGAGATTGGAGCATTAGAACTGCAATGTTAAGCCTCCCTGTTACACTAAATGACATGAACACCGAAGGACGGGTGGTAAAGCAGAGGTGCTTGGGTTGGGATCTTAAGCTGAAGCAGCTCTGCCAAGAATCACAGGGGTGAGATTATGAAGACCTTCAGAACATAAGCTAGTAGATAATGGAGTAAGTAACAGCCTCAGATGGCACAGTCATGAACTACACAGAGTCAACCTGATGTGCACAAAACGTGAAAGTACTTCTGGGTTTTGTATATTGTATAGTTCTGTCTGCTTGGATACAAAGTTGCATATGAAATGTACAGTGAATGCTTTTAAGAAAGAACTGTTCAGTGTTGAATTGTGTAGGAGCTCTTGGGGGTCCCCAACAAACAGAGCAACCACACATAATCACCCTTGTGTAGATACATAAAAATAATAATAATAATAATAATAATTCAATACAGTACATGGCTAGCTACCTTTCTTTTAAAAAGAGAAAGAGATCTTCAGATCAAAACACAGACAAAGAAGCAGACATAAGTGACTGCGTATGTAAGCAGATGTATTTATAAAGTAATGCATCATTTAACATTATAACAGCATATACTCAAAACAATCTAAATATTTGATATAAATAACATGTTACTGAATGAAATTTTGATCAAGGAGGTGCTATAGGACTCTGAAAGCTTTAGTGGGGTGATAATTAAAGTAATCTATTACTAAAGTTTTTTGAAAATAACCAAAAAGGCTGGCAGTGGCTGGCAACTTAAGCATGATTTTCAAGACTCAGGAACTAACATGACCATAAAGCTGTTGTTTAAGCTGAGAATACTTATAGATAGATTTTTTTAAGTGTTAGTAAGTATGTAAGTTAAATCACACATGCAGTGGTTAAAACATTGCAAAGGCACCACGGCTGATGTGCCAAAGAGTGGAAAACAATCCATGACCCCAGAAAAAATATCCAGATGGAAAGATAAAATATTGAATATTCACAAGAAAGTAGTGGGGAAGAGGTGAAGGGCCCAATCGATTTTGTTTTTGAAGAAAACAAAGATTCACATTTTTTACATTTTGACAGTGCAGGCAGTTTATAGAGCAGCACCATGCTATTTTTCAGCAAACTACTTTTTTACTCTTATTGAGTCATATTATTTTTCAGTACTTTTACTTGTAGTGAATTCAATTATTGCTTAAGTAGTAATACTTTTACTTAAGCACAGTTTCTTAGCACTCTTTACACACTAACAATATTTCACTAGTATGGTCTTACTAATTACAATATATGTTTTAGTGATGCAATGATAATAAAATTTTCAGAACCGATCCGATCCTGAAAATTCTTCTGTATTAATCTGTATAGGGCAGCAAACTTCCCTGAAAGTGAAAGTTCCCTAATTATTGCCGATTATATCCCACAGCACGTGAAAATACAGCCCCCAACCACCATAGTCAAATGTTTTCCAAGAGCCAGAGCACCTGACATCTTGGCAAATTGCTAGCTAATGCTAAACATAAATTCAGTGAGATTGTTTTTCATGTTGGCACTAATGATGTTCGACTTCACCAGACAGAGATCTCTAAAAATAACATTAAAGAGGTGTGTGAGCTTGTCACACACTGTAATATGCTCTGTCGCACTCCCTGCTTACTGTGGTTACGAGATGCATAGCAGACTGTCGTCAATCAATGGCTGGATGTCTAGGGGTGCCCGCAAAATAACAAAGGTTTCATAGAACATTGGACAAGTTTTTGGAGCAGACCTGACTAATTGAAAAGAGATGGTCTTCATCCCTCCAGGGGTTGTGCCGCTCTTCTCTATAGAAATATATGGCACATAGATGTGCTCTGTTTGACAGGAACCTGGATAAAAACAGATGATAACATTAAATGAGTCTACCACCAAAAATTACTTTTATAAATATGAGCCATGTTTAAAAGGTAAAGGGGGAGGTGATAGTGATATGTTCAGTACTTCTCAGAAGTCTGATTTCAGGTATAATTAATTTGAAGTAATGATGCTTCATAAAACATTATCTAGGGAAATAAGCAATTAACTGTGATGTTTGTACTAGCTATTGTATACGGGCCACCAGGGCACCATAGTTAGTAGGGAGTTAGTACTGGCTGCAGACCATTATCTAATCTCATGTATACTCCATAATCTGCACATTCAACTCTTTGTTACAAATATGGTAGAACCATCACTTCTACCACAAATGACTGCTTTATAAAGAATTTTCCTGACCAGTCTCAATTCCTCAGTAAATCCAATAGCTCAGAAAAACTTGATGTTGTGAAATTATGGACTCTCTCTTTTCTAGCACTTTGGATAGAGAAGCAAAAATTTCAAGTTTTTGTAAATGTTCTTAACTTTTGTTCTCTTATTTATCCAGATTTAACCTGGGTGGCTCGCCATCAAAGGAACATCCAAAGCAATCCTGACCTATTAAAATAAGCCAGTGATTCAATTAAACAGTAATTTTACATGATTCTCAAAAAAATAAAAATAAAAATACTTTCAGGTAAATATTTATCTTACATTGCAATACATTTTCTGTTTACCAGAATTAAACAATAAAATAAATGTACTAATGTATTACTTTCTCTCCCTTTCAGGCTCACATGTATCGGATATTGCAGTCACATGGACTGCAACTCACGTGTGATTAACGATCTTGACAATTTAACAAATACAGTGCAAAATACACAAAATACATACATCAATTTCAATAAGCATTTAACACTTAAAATGTTGCATGTGTTTATTTTTTACAATGAACAACGTTTAAACAAAATAACTCCAGTATCCAGTATTTCCATTTAAAGGGGTACTATTATGCATTTTCACTTAATTTCGTCTAGATCATGTGTATTTATGGGTACACATAGCAAATGAGATAAATCAGGCAGGTTATTTGCATGTCTTTGGTGGCTGGAACAATAGTTAAACCTGAATCCTGTTTTCTGGGTAACATTGAGAATATCATTATATATTGTTGCAAGACCTCCCCCTTGACCAGTCTGACGGGGCTCATGCTTATAACAGTAGTTTGGTGGAGTCGACTCATTTAGACCAATATAATCATTTGGTTTTAGCCAGGTTTCAGTCAAGCAGAGTACATCAAAACTATTATCTGTGATCATTTCATTTACAATAACTGCTTTGGGTGTAAGTGATCTAATGAGCCCAAACTTTAAAAATGTTTTTTTTTTTTGTTTGTTTATTTTAAATTTTTCTGGTTTAATCATGATAAGATTTTTTACTAGATCCTACATTAAATATATATTTTGACCTCACTATTCGGGGAACAGACACAGTCTTAATATATTGAACAGCACATTTACTTTTATCATTTAAGCAGTTAGAACAAAAGTCATAATAATAGTTATTTGAGAATTGTCTTACTAGTCATATGGAGCGAAGTGTCCTGGAGATGTTGTCAGAGAGCAGCTCCGCTCTGACTCTGCTGGGGTGCAGGCCATCAGCACGAAAAAGCCTAGGATGCTCCCAGTAAAGATTCCAATTATACCTACCCCGGACTTGTGAGCGTCAGCCCGGGAGGATTCCAGCACGGTTCTCCACTCTCTCAGCTGGGCCTGCCTCACCTCCAGGTCGCGAATCTGCTTTTCCACGGCAGCTTGAACATGTCTGCAATCAAAGGTAGACATACACCTGCCATTTAAGCAAGTAACAGTGAGTAAAGCACTGTTAAATGTGTGTGAATAAAGTATTAGCAATGCAAGCAATCTTAACAGCTACCATGCTGCCGATGCTAACGGGCTATATGCTAAATAGCGGAGCCGAAAAAAAAAATTTGTGATAACAAAGCGCACAAACTGTTTTTGCTGTACAATACGATAGAGGATTTATTAACATGTTATAGGAATGAAAATGATGGTGTATAAGATAGATTAAGATAAAAATAGTCGATAAAAAAAAAAAAAATACGTGACGGAGCTCAAACGCAATACACATGGCAGCAACAAAATTGATTGATCAAATTGATTTGTTTTTTATGCAATATTAATACTGAAGCTCACAGGCAGCTATGGGAAGTGGCATGACATTTCCTGACCAGGTGCCAAGTGCTGCCAATCACAACACACACTGGCCCAGCTAACCAATCACAGCACATTTCGTATTTCAGAAGGGAGACTTCATTTGACATCATCTGCAGAATCAAGGTCAGTGAGCTGTATCTGATCTTTCCAGGGGATCCCAGCAGTGGGCTCATTCATCACCTTCATCACGAAGTCAACAGCAATAAAGACCAGAAAGAGTGATAGAATACAGCCCAGTCGGATGCTTCAATATATATATAGTAGTGATTCATCTGTCAGAATATATTTCACCTTCCTCCAAGTGCAGTTTCATTTTATATCTAAGGTACTTTTTCATATGGTAAAATAATACTTACAGTAAGCGATTTTTAATGCATCATTTTATATAGTTTTTCCAGGTATTTATTATTATTATTATTATTTTTTATTATGTTTTTTTTTTTTTTTTTATCAAGCATTATTTATAAAACTACAGTTTAATCATGACAACTCTCTGAGGATTTTATGCATGGTGATGTATATGACAATGCTAATGTATTTGGTCTTGGTGGAATAGATCTGCTACATTGCTGCTGCTGAATTATTGTTGGTTATTGCTGTAGTTGTAGATCACTGCTGCTGCTGCTGCAAGCAAGTGCAGGAACTTGCTACTGACAATGCATACGGTGATAGGGTGCCATGAGTATTTAAGACATACTGCTGCTGCACAAATAGCATATAAAATAACCCCATAGCAGATCTATACATTTGGAGCTGGGGAAGGTGGAGGGTTTCAGAGAAACTCTGAAAAGCTGCAGGAATCTCTAGTGAATGCTAGACAGCCATATAGATGCAAGGCAGTAAGCTCATAGTCTGCATATGCAGCATGTACCAATCAGCTTGTGCCAAGTCATTTAACTCTGTGAATATCATTAGTTACGTTAACAACCAATCAGCCTGCACGATCTAGAGCTTCATGACTAGACTATATATTAATCAAGTCTGAACTGTGCTTAAATGCAAATGCATGCTTACATAATGAGAAGAAAAACACCATGAAATTACAGGTATAGATATCAAATCTTGAGCCATTAGTAGCACAAATGCACAGGCAAGAGTGAGCATTACTTTGAGGTAAGAAAAAAGGTTCTTACCGTTTATTACCATTACTTCCTCAAATACAGGTATGATCTTTTTTCAATCACTCTCATTCTCTGTTTGTTCATTTATTCATTGATTGGCATTTCTCTCTTCTTGTTGCTGTTAGTGCTCAGCTCCCTATTCTTTCTGGACACAAATTGGAGAGCATGTCAGGTATGCATGCACTCATGCGACTCCTGCTGCCTGAGGACTGTGATTATTTCAGCACAGAGCAGCTGGTCAAAGAAATCCAATAGCTCAGCTTTGGGTGACCTTTAAGAATGCTCCAGGCCTGTGTTCTCTCTACCAGATCTCTGCTGGGACCTTTCAATGCCATTTTAATACAATCATCACCATGGACACATTCTCAGAATGTTGTAAGAAGAATGGCATCTACGTTAATATTAGTCTCTTTCATCCTTAATCTGAGGTCACTGTAGTCATACAGATCCAGTCTGTATCCAAATCAGATGGTGGATCAGCACCTAGAGACGACCTCTACAGACCTGAATGTTAGTGGAGACCATGTCACTAGATGTGCCCCAGAAACAGATCACCTGAGAATACCTTCAACTACTATCGGCACAGGACCAGGGAGAAGTCCTCTGCACCTGTTTTGCACAATGAAATTAAACCATCCCATGCTGGTTTCGTCTGGCCAGAGGAGAACTGGCCCCTCATCTGAGCCTGGTTTCTCAAGGTTTTTTTCTCCAATTATGTTACAGATGGAGCATTGGTTCCTTGCCACTGTTGCTTTTTGCTTGCTTAGTTGGGGACGCTTAATTAAAAATGAGATATCAGATCTTGCATAGGTAAAGTGGGGTGTGCCACAAGTCTCTGTCTTGAGCCCGTTTGTGTTCTCCTTATATTTGATATTTTAGGAGAAATCATTATGAAACATGACATTAGCTTTTACTGTTATGCAAGTACCTTTTTTATCTCCTTAAGAGGAGATTAAATGTTACAAGTTGATGCATGACAGATTTTCAAGTTGTGAAAGAACTACTAACTGGACCAAATGCTTATAGAAGTAATGCTGAGTTAATATCTGTTCATTTGAGGGTTAATGCTTATTCAACATTAGTAATCCAATAAATGGAAGATGAGTCATCACGTTTAACAGGTCATCATTTGGAGGAAAAACACATTAACATCCTCTTAAAAAGAATTTCAAGCATGGGAACTTGATCTCTTTTCTGATGTAATCAAAAGTGTTCCAAGGGCATAATTTCTGGGGCTGGATGTTGAAAGAATAAGATTTGTCAACAGACAATTTAACGCATCAAGAGCGTTTTTATTTTCTTTGAGGGCACATGGAAAAACATTGTAATTACATTGATGGAGTAGCTTCTTAAGTTAGTTAAAAAACTATGCACAATTATATAATATAAACAGTTATTTAAATACTTATAATGTGTAAAAGCCTCAAACTGATTGAAAAATTTAACAGCATTTAACAGCAGCCAGGGAAGAAGGGGTTGTGTATGCAGTCAACTGGTTTAATCTGGTGCAAGTCACTGCATGAGCTGATGTTTGTCCTGTTCCTGTCCTTTCTGATTCCAGGGATATTAATTCCTATATCTGTAGGATTTACACTCATCTGTGACAAATAGCAGAACACCAGTACAACAAATTCAGCATGCAGTTCATTTGAGCCCTGAAAACAGAACATTACTGTAAAACATAAAATGTTGACTAAGAATAATAATAAAAAATAAAGATTTACTTACGTTATTAGACATCTTAATGAGTGCATGGGCATTGATGTTTCCCAGCAGAAAAATGACATTATTAACATTCTATTTGCTGCACAGTTTAACTATTACCATCTAGAATACACAGTAAAAGTCACTCAGAACATGTTAGCAACCACACAGCAATGCCCTCACAAATATACACAACGTTTTCATTGTTGAGGGACATTTAGTAAGGACAAGCAACACTCATAGAATAAATACATTATTAATTAGTATTTAATTGTTCACTTCTGAAATAAAACACCTTTTAAATGACAAAATCAACAGACATATGTAATAAAAAATGGTCATGATTTAAACGTAAATATAATAATATATGAATAACTCAAATAAAATAAATTGTAAAACAATTAAACATGGCAATAAAACAATTCATAATGGTAAATTAAATCATTTCAAATGCACATTTTAAACTGCATTTTTAAAAAAAACATTTTTTTTCAATTAAATGTTAAATGTTTTGAATATGTCTATAAATTTCACCATTTAAAAAGTGATTTATTTCCATTTTTATTTTTGAATGATTAAATTCATAACTCATTCGTTCATTTTGTAAGTCTCACTCTTAGTTTATTTATAAAGACCTTTTAACAATACAGATTGCATCAAAACAACTTTATAATATTAAACAGGAAAATAATGCAAAATGACAATAGTAAACACTAAATTTTCAGAAGGCAGTTCATCATTGAATTCAGTGATGTCATCATCCAGTTCAGTTCAGTTTAATTAGTATCTGTGTAATCAAGTCAACAATATCGCTAGATATTAAGTGTCGCCAGCTAAGCAAGCCAGAGGCGACAGCGGCAAGGAACCGAAACTCCATCGGTGACAGAATGGAGAAAAAACCTTGGGAGAAACCAGGCTCAGTTGGGGGGCCAGTTCTCCTCTGACCAGACGAAACCAGTAGTTCAATTCCAGACTGCAGCAAAGTCAGATTGTGCAGAGGACTCATCTGGTTCCTGTGGTTTTGTCCCAGTGGTCCTCCGAGACAAGGTCTTTACAGGGGATCTGTATCTGGGGTTCATCTAGTTGTACTGGTCTCCACTGACATTCAGGACTTTAGAAGTCCTCTCTAGGTGCTGACATCAAGTGACTGGCACAGAACAAAACACGTTACAAGGCACTGATGTGAATCATTCTGCCTATGAATGACACTTCAGGAGCTACAAACTGCATAAAAGAATATCACTCCATAAGACATCCTATCTGTGTATTCCCTCCTCTGCTGTAAAATGAGTCAAGTCATTACATCTACCTGCATCTAGAGCTCAGTATAAATAGGCTTTCCATTTGACCATTTTACAAATATGCAGAACGCCATAAAACTACCTGCAGATAAACCAATGTTTGATCCATTTTGTGGAAAAACATTGCCCATACAGTTATGAATTTATTATCTGTTTATATGAAAATTGTTTGGTTTGGAATGGAAAGGAAACAAACCTATTTCCTTTCTTCTTACTGAAGCGTGTAGGCCTCAATCATATTTTCTTTTCTTGGTTTAATGCCCTGTGTGAATTATCTGACATCAGTCTAGACTAGTCAATATGATCGCAGACGTTCATGGGTTCAAACACATCTCTGACGTCAAGCAGGCCTTGGAGCATCAGAACACTCACAGGACATGCTAACATTTGAGACAGGAAAGAGAAAATAGAGACTACAATTCTCTTCCCTTTGTTGCCTGTTTTTGGATTGACTAAAGTCCTACATTTCCTCCTTTTACATCAGCAGGACTGTGTGTGTGTGTGTGTGTCCTTGCTTCCAGACAGCATGAGACTCAGACCTAGATGTAGACTCATCCTCTCGTATTCAGTCCAACAGTCTAGAGCACTCAAAATCAATAAAGCTGTAAGGTAGGCATGGGCAATATGACCAAAATCTTAAATATGATAAAAGTCATTTTATTTCACGGGATTTATATACTGAGTCTGATTTTCTCCAAACTGTTTACACTCACTTAAGATATCCCTTGAAAAAGATAATTATATTGCCCTTAATTGAATTGAATGTGTGCTTGTAGTCTACTTCAGATCTTAAAAGTATACCTATATATTTTTGAATCTGTACTTGATGATAATATAATATTAGTGAAATAAAAGGCTACTTAAGTCTACTTAAAGAGACCTCAACTTAAGTTTCGAAATCATTATATTTTTATAATCTTTTTTTGTGCTACAAATAGCTTTTTTTGTTGTTGACTAACACACTAAAGCACATGTCAAACACTTGAGTATGATTCTAACTGTAATGTGTTGTACAACATTAGATTTGAGCTTAATATGTTTTAAACTAAAATCTATGAAATAACATTCTTTATCGCAACTTCATCATTATAAAAGTGCAATTACAAATATATTTTATTATACAATAAATGATTTAAGTACATTCAGCAGTTTAACTATATTTCAAAGATAATAATAGTAATCATGGAATGATATAAAAAAGCTGTACTGCAGTCCTACTTAAGCGAGTCAACAAAACACTCTAAATTCACCTAATTGAATTTAATATGAATACATATTAAATATACATGTAAAAAAATTATAATAATTTCAAACTTACAATGTGTTAAGTATATTATTTTTGAAATAAGAAGTCTTTTTAAAAGTATGCTAATCTCTTTTTCACAAGGAATAACCTGTGTTTACATTAATTTTTACATATCTTTGTGCGTATTTGACCAAGTGACAACATTTACATAAATCTCTGGTGAAAATGAGAAGACCAAACAAATTGTTAAAAGTTTTTTTTCACTTCTTTCGGCAATAATGTTTCCTTCATATGCACTAAGAGAAAGAAACAGTCACAAAGGCCACAAATATGAGAAAAAAAATATATAAATAGACTGAAAAGACATTTATTATAGCTACCGGGGCATCAAGCAAAATGATAAACTGATGGATCTGGAGAAAATGTCAAGAAAAATATTACACATACATTCATTTATGTGAATACAAGAGATGGAGGGGTGGATAGAAAAAGAATGGAGCAATAAATCAACAATGAGGGCCGTTTAATTTGGATGAGCTCCACGATGGCAAATTGGATTATAGTGCTTTAGCGTGAGGGTTCAGCCCAGCTGATCAAATACACAGAGCAAAGTCAACAATAACAACAACAGCAACAACAATGAAACAACAAAATAATGTATAGGATAACAAAAGGAACACATTTCAAATGCAAATCATAAGCTGGCTGTACGGAAATCCCACATTGTATTATTGTCTAAAAAGACAAAACAAAAAAAAAAGATGGAAATATATTTCTGCTCGCAGTATTTTACAGAATTAGCTCGCTGTGGCAGCATGCAGTAATTATACCTGTTCCAGTGCTGAAACAGACAGATTTCAGATGAGTCAATCATAAAAGCGCTGTTCAAGACTGATCGTTACATTCACACAAATTTACAGCAAAAAGCTGCTTTATAACGGTCACTCTCAAAGAAATGACAGCAATTACATAGAACCACAATCACTCTGAAACACAGTATAGATGCACAGAGAAAGTGAACAAGAAAGAATGACAGGAAGAGAAAAAAATGGTTTGGTTATTTAGAGATTTTTGTGTTAAAAATGTCATTAGTCATCTTTATGTTGTTCCAATCCTTTATGACTTTCTGTTCTCTCATGGAACACAAACAAAACTGCTCTTTATCTGCAGTGACAACCTACAGTGGCCTGCAGCTGTCGAGATCAAAAATCACCATAAAAGTAGTACATATATGACTTGGTGTGTTGTTTAATTATGAGACACAAGAAGCAAAGAAGTCTGCATGATTATATTCAGGGTGCACTCAAATTTTAACAGAATATTTAAAAAACTGTACTTGCAGATAATATCAATATAAAACTTCACACTTTTAAAAAATTTGAAGTTGAAGTTTTAAGTTTTATTTTTTATCATTATGTTATGCATTATATTTTTGTTGTTGTGATTTAATGAAGTACACATACACGTATACTACAGCACATGTAAAGTACTCATTTATTCTTTTAACTGTGGTCTGTCAATTCATATTACATTTAATATATTTTACAATTATTATCTTTTATATACAGGTGCATCACAATAAATTATATCTTTGTGGAAAAGTTCATTTATTTCATTAATTAAACTCAAATTGTGAAACTCGTGTATTAAACAAATTCAATGCACACAGACTGAAGTAGTTTAAGTATCTGGTTCTTTTAATTGTGATGATTTTGGCTCACAATTAACAAAAACCCACCAATTCATGATCTCAACAAATTAGAATATGGTGAATTCCTATCAGCAAATCAACTCAAAACACCTGCAAAGGTTTCCCAAGACTTCAAAATGGTCTCTCAGTTTGGTTCACTAGACTACACAATCATGGGGAAGACTGCTGATCTGACAGTTGTCCAGAAGACAATCATTGACACCTTTCACAAGGAGGGTAAGACACAAACATTCATTGCCAAAGAAGCTGGCTGTTCACAGAGTGCTGTATCCAAGTATGTTAACAGAAAGTTGAGTGTAAGGAAAAACTGTGGAGGAAAAAGATGCACAACCAACCCAGAGAAACAGCATTAAGCATTAAGAGGACTGTCAAGCAAAATCCATTCAAGAATTTGAGTGAGACAACGTCAGATGCGTCTTACCAGGAGAAGAAGAAATGGACTGTTGCCCAGATGAGAGCAAGTTTTGTAGTTCATTTGGAAACCAAGGTCCAAATGTCTGGAGGAAGGGTGGAGACGCTCATTGCCCAAGTTGCTTAAAGTCCAGTGTTAAATTTCTACAGTCTGTGATGATTTGGAGTGTAATGTCATCTGCTGGTGTTGGTCCATTGTGTTTTATGAAATCCAAAGTCACTGCTCCTGTTTACCAAGAAATCTTGGGAGCACTTCATGCTTCCTTCTGCTGAACAGCTTTTTGAAGATGCTGATTTCATTTTCCAGCAGGATTTGGCACATGCCCACACTGCCAAAAGCACCAAAAGTTGGTTAAATGACCATGGTGTTGGTGTGCTTGACTGGCCTGCAAACTCACCAGACCTGAACCCCAGAGAGAATCTATGGGCTATTGTCAAGAGGAAGATGAGAAACAAGAGACCAAACAATGCAGATGAGCTGCAGCAGGCCACTGTCAAAGAAACCTTGGCTTCCAGACCACCTCAGCAGTGCCACAAACTGATCACCTCCATGACACGCTGAATTGAGGCAGTAATTAAAGCAAATAGCCCCTACCAAGTATTGAGTACATGGACAGTAAATAAAGATACTTTCCAGGTCTTATAAAGTATTCTAATTTGTTGAGATTGTGAATTGGTGGGTTTTTGTTAAATGTGAGCAAAAATCATCACAATTAAAAGAACCAAAGACATAAACTACTTCAGTCTGTGTGCAATGAATTTATTTAATTCACGAGTTTCACAATTTGAGTTGAATTACTGAAATAAATGAACTTTTCCAAGAAATTCTGATTTATTGAGATGCGCCTGTATATATTTCTGTAATAAGTTTATGTGCTTGTTTATCACAATGAGATGTTTGATGGTGTCAAAATCATTACGCTACTGTGTCTTCAGAAGACATGTTGTTCACAAGTCATATGGACTACTTTTATTATTCAATTATTGTGTCTTTTTTATTGCATGTAAAGGAGAATATTGGACTCTCTGCCCAATGTCTTCTTTTGCGAAATAAAGTCATGTGAGATTGGAACTTGAGAATGAGTAAATGAAATCAAAATTTTGATTTCTTGAACTCCTTCAATAATTTTCAGGGTTGGACACATCCATATTTTCACTTTTCAATGACAGTAAGTGATGCATAATCACACATGCATAATTTAAACTATTATTGTCATGTAAACAATCAACACAAAAAACATAGAGCTCATTAAATATGGTAAATGGAAGCTCAACTGTACCTGTGACAATGTGTGTTACTTTTATGTTGTCTTATGAACTTTTTAAAGCTTGAACGTTGAGGTGTAATGATAGAGGGACAGAAATCTCTCAAGTTTCATTAATATCTTCTTTTGTGTTTTAAAGATGATCAAACGTCGTACGGGTCTGGAATGACATGAGGGTGAATAAATCAATACAATTTCTATTTTGGGGTAAAATTCAATTTAGAATGAAAAGTTCCCCTTAAAAATTCTGATGTTCTTTTCCTGGTTGACCTGAATTTCTTCAGCAGAACAGATAATAGAAATTGAAAAAAAGGAGGGAAGAAATAGAAATTGGAAGCAGTTTCAGTAGACATGAAATACGCCACACAAGTCATATGGACTTTCCCTGGAGTTTTAGAATGCTTTTTTTTATTTGGGATCTTTACCAGTGTTTGGGGAAATTATTTACAATTAATGCAAGTTACATGATCAGATTATTTTAGCTAGCAAAACATTATGTTTTAATTTACAAGAAAATAGCAATGTTGCTTTTTCAAATAAGAAATGCTATTTCCTTTGTTTTCAAATGTATTGACCGACAGCTCTCCCGTCTCCATGATGAGAGGAATCAGGAGTAAGTGCAGATGTGTTGTGTGAACATGATGTTATTGTCGATCTATACTCAATGTCAACATGCATTTACTCATCTCACTCGAACAAAAACAGATTCAGTACTCAGATTCAGAATAAAAACAGTCAATTGCAAACTCTGACTGAAATTCATCTAAATCATCTTTGTTCAGGAAACTGTGATTGAGACAAAAAGAGTGGAAAGAAATCAAATTCTGCAGAACATTAACCTTCTTTATCGGCCTCAACACCAGCTGATCCTGAACACCTGCTTCTTTACCCCTGATCAGCTATTCACCTCCTCTTAGGGTTGATTTGATGGAATTACTGGGAATGTGAGAGTTTTGTGTTGCAAGTATATTACACTACGTGAAAAAAACTAATACATAAAAGACATGAGTACTCACACTATCAACAACATTGCAAGCAAACATGCAAAACTAGAATCCTGCCAACAAGCAAGCAATGGTGAAAAATGAAACATTTCCACTATAATCATCAATGCTCTGTACTGCAAGTGAAAAAACTCAACTAAGCTTCCACTTGCATTTGTCTCATGGTGCACTCTTAGTGTAGGGTGGGTGTTAGTTTCGCTGGAATCTGTAGAGCTTGTGTTTTAGTTTAATCAGCTGATGAGAGCAGATTAACACTGCTACTTCTGATACTGTCAGTCAAAGCCATTCAATCTCTCATCTCAATATTCATGTGATTTAAATAATCAGAGAGACTCTTATCAAGAGAGAGATGTGTCACATCAGAGGATGTCTGAACGCTCATCAGCAGCATCAAAGGAGACAGATGATTTTATCCATCAGAAAAAAAGTTTTAAAGTGTTAATTCATCCAAAAAATTAAACTGATTCACTTGTCTTCATATCCTGTATGAACTTCTGTGGAACGGTTTTAGCAACATCTTCAAGGTGCTGTACTTTTCTTTCAGGTTTCAGGCAACATGATGACAGAATGTTAATTATTTTTGGGTGAACTATCACTTTATCATCTGAAACATCTTGACAACAAACAAACAAAAAGAAGGAAACCAACACAAACACACACACACACACACACATACACACACAGAACAAAGCAGATGCTTACACTCTTTGACAGTACATGAGCAGAGAGGGGATTGATATATTTAGTGATGCTCTATTTTGGTGCATCTCAGAAAAACATCTAAGATGGAGAGCAAAGTTTATCCGTTAGAAGTTAAGAAGTTATCACAATTACATGCTAGCTCAAGAAAGGTCTATGTTGAGGTAGTTTAATTAAGTAACAAAGTAAACAAAGAACGAGCAGGAACAGAAACACGAGTGGAACGGCAACCTTACCATTTACAACACACAATTACACTGTCATCCCTATCCCTACACCTTAAACCCAACTAGACCACCAAACCTGTACCCTAAGCCAGGGGTTCCCAAAATTTTCCATTCCATGACCCACCTAGACAAGTGTAATCGATTTCATGAACCACCAAAATATATATATATATAAAAAAAAATCTTACTTAAAAGTTTGATGACAGAAATTAATTATTTAAGAAAAATAAACATTTTATTTTAGAGTACAACTGAAAATTTTCACTACTAATATTCAAGTTATATTCTAATATTCAAGTTAAAAATGTTGTGTACAGACGTTAAAATATGTAGTGTCCATGAAAACGTGAAACAGGCTCACTCCAGTGAACTGTAATCTGTGCTGCTGTTTTGTTGCAGAAAATGCATTCATGATCCTCCCGTGTGTGTCGGCGAGAAATGAGCACAATCACAAAAACACATTTTTAGAAAAGCATAAGAAGCAAAGCAGAAATATCTAAAACAGTTTAGAGATTAAAATAATTGTGAAATAGGTAAAAAAAAAAATAGATAGATAGATAGATAGATAGATAGATAGATAGATAGATAGATAGATAGATAGATAGATAGATAGATAGATAGATAGATAGATAGATAGATAGATAGATAGATAGATAGATAGATGTTTCATTTAAAAAAAAAATGGATGACATTTAGTTCAGGCAGAAATTTATTTTTGCAATGGTTAAATGTAAAGAATATCTTCAAAAGATTTCTGAACTTTGGCCAATTTTTCTCTAAACATAGATCATACGTCAATTAAATATTGCAAACTTTTATACATTTTGTTATGTGGAAATGTTTAAATCTTGTAGTGTTGTTACGATTAACCCTGCGTCTGTGCCCTGCTGTGCTCACCCAGTACATGTGAAATGCTTTTTACAAACCGTTTCCCGAATGAAAAAAGTGCAGTGTTCAAACGCACGATAGAAATGAATGAACATGGCCTACCTGAAACCGTTTTCGTAACATTCGAATTTTTTGGTGTATGCAGTCTCATGCAGAATGTAGTGTATTGAAGTGAGCAAGTTTTTTTTCTCTTTTAATAATGTGGACCGATTGAACCTTTTAATGACATTGCTCTGAGACCTTCACTGTTATTACAACTCTCGTCCCCGCCCCACTCGTCACATTCGTGCAGCCCTAGACTGAACTGTGTGAGTGTGTGTGTCATTGAAATGCAAATTTAGCTGCAGTCAAGTGACTTTGTGCGACCCACCTTGTTCCATTCTGTGTTGCTACCCACAGTTTGAAAACCCCTCCCATAAGCCACAGAGAGAGACTGGGATGTATATATATATATATATATATATATATATATATATATATATATATATTAGTAATGATATGGTAGTTAAAGAACCCCATTTAAAGTGCCCCCCCCCCCCCATTCCATCCATTATACAACACATCACCTGACAACACGTGTGTCCTCATTCATTCTTGTTTTTGACAGGTCAATTTTTGCTTCAACATATTTTCTCATTAGTGAGAGAACGCCAAGAATAATTAGTCCAGCCAGGTTCTCATATCCACACCAAAGTATGTTGTCCCTTGATCTCCAGCTCTCTCTCTCTCTTTCTCTCTCTCTCTCACACACACACACACACACACACACACACTAGTCATGTCATGTACAGAGGTTGTTCCAGATGTGTCCCCACAGGCATAACAATTTACTGCACGTCTCTGTGTTTGACTCTTCTAATGAACAGTCAGCTATACTTAGAAAAAACCTCTTGCTTGCCTCACGTCTGTTTATCGCCTATTTCTGGGGGATTTAATTAAAAATAACCCAGAGGGAAAAAAACGAATCACAGTAAACCTTTTGAAAAGTTGACTATTTTCTCAGCAGTTACATAAAATAGTTTAGTACACAGTTCTCTGGAGTACTTGATTCCACCGGTCAGTACATCCGGCATTACATTACATATTTCGCTTTACTGAAGTATGACTAAAGTGGGTCAAAAAGGCGTGAAAAAAGTAACTTTTTAATATTAGTTTTTAACACTTAATTACATAACACTTAAATATAGTGAGGTTGCAATAAGTAATTACAAAACAAAACAAACCAAAATACGTGAAGTATGAGCATTATTTTTTATGTTAAGTACTTTTTAAAGAGTGTTTAAGTGTGCTGTTTTCACAAGGCTTAAGGTATGTGTGAGTATGATATGGGTGTGTGGGAGGACTCTCTGGACACAAACTCTATGTTCAGGTTGTCCTCTGGGTGATAAATGAAAGGTTTTCTATTGCTGAGTTACTCTGCTTTTCACTGAGCACTGCAAAAAGGCACTTGTTGGGTAACAGAAGTGGGCGAGAAGTTGGCTGCATATAAGCCGTCAGCCTCTTCACCAGCAACGTGACAGGAGTGGAAGAGCTAATGAAGCACATTACTGTGGGTGATAAGAGACACACAGTCCACTCCTAATATAATATACAAAAAACGCTGATGGTCTCTAAACGACACACTCAAATTCAATAGTCTGAGCACAAATCCATGCACCCTGAATGAGCAGGAGAAAGAGGTAGAGTCAAAAACCTTAAATGGGCTACACATCATTATACGCTCATTTGAACAAATATAGACTTTTAAGTAAATGAGATAAATTCCAGGGACCAGAGGTATGCTAAATGGCAAGGTTTAGCTAGCTAGCACAGCCCCATTAGCCTCTGCTCATAGATTTTGTAACTATACCATCTGGCTGCAAATATATTTTTCTTCCTTGTTCATATATAGACTTTGAATTAAAATGTTCACTTGTTGTAACAGTTATTCAGTCTGGGTACTATGCACTTTACTGTAAACACAACTTTTGAGAAATTAATTGAAAATCGTAATGAGAAATGGCATGTCAAAGGTTAAAGTTACAATTCAGGGCTAAAGGTTTTTTCTGAACTTTTGAGCAAAAATCAAAATGCCCTAGAATTACTGTATGCTCTCCCTCTAAAACACGTAATTTGTAATCTGTGGTAAGGTGACTATACAGTTTAAAAATCTTAAAAGAAAAAAATATGGTGTTAAATAATAGATAACATAAATAATAGTAATACTTATATTAATAATAAAACAATAACAGAAAAAAACTGCCTCTTTAAAAAGATAAATTACCTTGTGACAGGTTCAAAACACTGAAATGCACTGTTATGTGTACCTGTGTGATTATTGATTTTGAGTCCATAGGTGTTGTCGGGGGACTCTTACTGTGAGAATCATGTGACGTCATCGAGGAAATCGGATAAAAGGCTCTGAGACGGAAATTACGTTCTCTCTCTCTCTATCTCTCTCTGTTGCTCTGCTTCCCATTTTCCAGCGTCTCTCATCGCCTCTTGGGGACGGTTTTGTTTGTTTTATGTTAAGCTTAGGTTTAACGTAGAGCTGTAGTCAAGTCCGGCTTTGTCGAGTCCAAGTCAAGTCCAAGTCCAGGACTAGTCGAGACCGAGTCAAGACCGAGTCCAAAGAGGTTCGAGTCCAAGTCAAGTCCAAGTCCAAAAGTTTCGAGTCCAAGTCCAAGACCGAGTCCAAATGAGTGAAAAAAGGATCCTATTCAAGACCACATACTTAACTACTGATAATGTTTGTGATGCGAGAGAAAGCATATCTCCTATTCTAAGAAAATCATTTTACATTATTATTTGTAATGATCAAAAAGCATGTGCAAAGTAACAACTCTGTAGGACAGGGGTCTCCAAACTACATCCTGGATGGCCAATGTCCTGAAAAGTTTAGCTCCAACTGGCCTTAAAACACCTGGAAGATTAGTGTGTCTAGTAAGAGCTTGATTAGGTTCAAGTGTGTATAGGGTTAAAGCTAACAGGGGCGTTAAACAAGATCCTGGGCCCTATGCTTAGGCAGTCCTGATGGGCCCCCATGCCCCCCACCCATGAAAATATCCAGGTAAAATAATATATATTTCAGATTCATACTTTTCAAGGGCCCTCTCTTCCTTTGGGGCCTTGCTAATGAGTACTGGTTTTACCCCCAGTCAGACCCTGGGAGCTAAACTTGGATAAACAAACAAAGTTTGGAACTGTAAGGTCAAATAATTTTTATGTACTTTATTTTTTGTTGACATTATATCTGTGGTCAAAAATGTATATGACTATGCCTAATTGGCACAGTGCACAGACACACGCAAAGCTCGGGATATGACAAATGCACGCAGCAAGGCTAGAATGGATACGTTTGGCTCTACTGGGCATGCGCACATAAATACAGCAATTTTTGTCATACTGTGCTAGTGTTTGCATAGACTACTCGAGCACTGTCACAATCGACTACTCCAGCATGTATTAACCATAATGCATACAAAGTGTTTGCAAGTACGACGTGAATTTTAGAATTACAATATTGCGTGGAGCTGTTACTATATGACCTTATCTATGTTGCATGTAAAAATAAAATAGGCCTATGTAATGTAATAATTAGGGTTGTGCCTGAAGCCGAATACCTTATTCGGAATGGCACGGATAATGGCTTAAAAAACGAATAACGGACAAGGAATAATTCTGCCTGAATACTCGGCTGAAGCTGACACAGTCTGGTGTTTGCTAGATAACAGGTGAGCCAGGGCATCAGCGCCAGAAGTGAATGAATGTAAACTTTATGAGTGAAAAGCGCGCAAATGAAAAACCCCATTGTTGTCGCCTCTCTGTGCATCTCTCAGAAATCAGAGCGTTGCAAGAGTAATTTTACCTATAATAATACATCATAGCTACACGTTATATTATTTGTATATATTTAAAAGGCAAATATTGAAAGCTTAGGCTACCATGATACGAATGAATGGAATAAACACAGCGCGCTCACCAATCAAACAGCCGCGCTGCGCGTCTCAGTCTCTCAAAAACCAAATCAATTCTCTCTCAAAAGTAGGCTAATAATCAACATAGATATGGATACATTGTCTACTTGTCCTACATGTTTGCATCTTTATGTTTTGCTGGTTTGCGCGGCACACACATCTGTTTAGTGAAGTCGACAATACATTATAGACTCGCTCAAAGTGTTCTGCGTAATGAGAATGTGTGCATTGAATGGATTCAGTCGTGTTCAAATGATCACTATGACACGTTTGTCATGACATCTCTCTGCTTGCATGATAAATATTATTTTAGAAATTAATAATTAATTCAGTTTAACACGACATACTTGTTCAGTGATAACTACGAAAAAATATATAAAAAGTCATAACAGTCTTATCAAGTAATTGTACGATGTTGTATCCGAATGCAGATAGGAAAAATGTTGTGATTGTTACAGATACAAATACTGGCTGTTACATGAAAATGTAAATATGTAATGTCATGTATAAAGTTTTTAAAATTTACATATGTAATTGTTGCATAAAAAAAGGCTATCTAGGTGTAGACGTAAATAAAACACAATCTAACAGGTAGAAAATTAAATTAGAAACATCTAAACTTTTCAGGTCGCAGTAAGTGCGCCACTGGTCATGCACATCCTTTCCCGGAACAATACTGAAAGCTAAGGCAAGATGGAGAAACAGATGATCATAGTTGTACAAGGATAGCCATTTTTTAAATGAATCTATTAGCAGAGCTACTGCAAGTGATTGTAAGTGCTGGAAATCCATTTATTCTTTGCTGAAACTTCTGCGTCATCATGGAGAGCGGGTCATGGTTGCCCAGCAACAGCAGACGCCACTGGAGCGTGAGCGCAGATTACAGAGTGCTTTGGAAATAAGGAGAGCGGCGCGCCTAGCGTTTTCCACACAGTTTCAGTCGCGACATCATGCAAATGTGGTTTTGTTTTGAAGGAGACATTTTTTATTTTATTTTTTTTGCTGGACTCGGTCGAGACCAACTAGAAGACTTGGCGAGTCCAATGGCCAAGTCCGAGACAAGTCCGAGTGCAAATTCAACGAGTCCGAGACAAGTCCGAGACGACAGAAAAGTGTCTCGAGTCCGGACTCGAGTCCAAGACCGGACTCGAGTACTACAGCCCTAGTTTAACGTATAAATTTGTTGTTTTGATATTTGGTATATTTCTTACTTCTCAGTAGCGGGTAGTGTATGTATTTATTTATTAGTTCACATTTGTTTATTTAGTAAGAACTGACCGAGGGAAGCAGATGTCTGGAAGACTCGCAGATTTTTATTTTTATTTTGGTAGTCAGGTAAGAACTTTATTTTCCGAGAACAGGTGTAGTTAGGGGACTGTGTTTTTAGCTTCCCTACCAGTGCGCTGATTGTTTTCTTTATCATCCATTAGATTGTATTTTTTATATAAATATTATTTGTGAATGTTTGATTTGAATTCTGTCAATTACATAGAGACGTCTTGGAACTCACATCGGGGGTTGTTGTTCTTTTTTATATGTTCGGCCTGTGTCCTTTGAATTCATGAGCCTTGAAATGGTTATGGGTCGTAACATATTTGGGCACTCGTCCAGGATTGATCTGGATGTTGTATGACTTTGTGTGATCTTTTTGATTTGTTCACACTTGAATTTGTTACTTTGTAACTTTGTTGAATCACAGATTTTGATGGGCATTTTGGATTGTGTAGTGCTTTATATTTTTTCTCTTTAACCTAAGACGTTTATTAATCATGTTTGAATTAACAAAGTTTATTGTGAATCCGACGCAAGTGGAGTTGTTCCAAATTCCAAATTAATGGGGTTGATCTTATGAAGATTGCTGCACATTATAAGGTTGGTTTTCGTAATACGCAGTCCAAACGCAAACTTCAGTTGTTGCTTGTGGATTCGTTGCATAAACAGGGCGTCTTTGGTGATGAGGAAAAGTTGGTTGACTATCCTAAAGCAGATGAGGGTAGTTCAGATCTTGCTTTGCAAGTCAAGTAGTTGGAGTTGCAAGCTAAAGAGCACGATAGAGTTGTTGAAAGAGAGAGGAATGTGAGTGTGAGAAAAAGAGACGAAGAGAGCGTGAGAGACATGAACTTGAGTTAAAACGGCATGAGATGGAACAAGCTTGCTGCCTCAAGTAAATCAAGCTGAATGCTCATGAAAGTGGTGCCGCGATGTTTCGGATTTCAATGTTGGTCATAATATTCGTATGGTTCCTCATTTTCGTGAAAAAGAGGTATACTAGTTTTTTGCTCTTTTTGAACGGGTTGCCATTAATCTTAAGTTGGCCGAAAGCATTTTGGCCCATGTTGTTGCAGTGTGTTCTCGTGGAAAAATTCACAATTCACAATTCACTTCATTGTCCGTGGAAGAGTCTCTTGATTATGAAGAAGTAAAAGCTGCTGTTCTTCGAATTTATGAATGGGTTCCTGAGGCTTATCGATAAAAGTTTCGTAATCATCGAAAAACAGATGAGAATTCATTCGTGAATTCATGTTTCATGGTGTGCTTCCATGAAGGTAAAAACTTATGAAGAGCTACATGAACTGATTCTCTTAAAAGAATTAAAAAAATGCTTACCAGAAATTATTGAAACAAACCTAAATGAGTATAAAGTTCTCAAATGTTCTGCCGCTGCTGCTTTAGCTGATGAATATGTGCTTACAAATAAGACTGTGTTTGGTACTGCACAAAATCCTGGTAGCAACAGTTGACGGTTAAAGCACATCTTGGATCGCGCTCCGCGTAAGGATAAAGTGGCAGAGAATACTTTCAAGTCTGTGTCCTCACCCGTTTGTTTCTATTGTAAGAAACCATGGACACATTATTGCTGAGTGCAAAGTACTCAAAAAGAAAAATAGTGTCCCTAAACCGGTAGGTTTATTGATGACATCATCGTCACAATTAGAAGGACTGGAGTCGTTGTTACGGATCACTCGGAGACAGAGGAGTAACAGATGAATTAGATGTTTATTTAAAGACACGAGCAGAGGAGCAGGTAGTGAGGAGTGGATGGGTGTTGGGATCCGTGCCGGGAAGGAGGTGAACACACACACACGCACCGCTGGAGCTTAGAGGAGTCTTCGGGAATAATCCTTAGAGAGAAGATGAAGGAGGAGTAGTCTTCGGAGTATATCCTTGGAGAGAAGGTAAAGAGGGGTTAGTCCTTATAGTTAGCGCAGGTGAATTATCTTGTCGCGAACATGACCGGACAATGACTGGGTGCGTGTGTGTGGCCTTTATAGTGCTGTGGTGGATGGCAGGTGATGAGGATCAGGTGGTGATGGTTAGAACTCAGGTGAGGGTGTGCGGCGTGTTTGTGTGGAGGTGGAACCTGGTGTGTTTGTAACAGTCGTTAGCTTCACAGACTGACATGTGTGAAGAACAGGGGTATGTGCAGTTCATAATGGATGAATATGTATCTTTGGTTGGTAATGCAAATTCACCAAAACCAGTCAGGGTACTTCATGACACAGGAGTGGCTCAGAGTTTTATTCTAGAAGGAATATTACAAGTGTCTTGGTACAAGGATTCGAGATGGGCTTTGTGAATGTGCCTTTGCACAAAAAAAACGGAGACCTCCCTTGTTACCAGCCACGTTGTTGTTGGAGTGTGACCGTGTCTTCCCGTTTTCATGATGTCACATTTATTTTGAGGAATGACTAGGCGGGAGGAAAAGTCTTTGCCAGCCCTGAGTTAACTAATGTTCCTCTTTCCTGTGATACTCCTGATGAATTGGCTCAGAAATATAGAGGTATTTCCTTCATGTGCTGTTATTCGCGCTATTTCACAGACTTAAAGATAAAAGCTTTGATAAGTCAGAAGGTGAGTGGAAATTTGATTTGAATAATACGTTCCTCTATAATTCAGATTTAGGGCAAATGACGTGTTCAAACTCCGTTGATGGTTTAGACATTGCCATCAAGAAACGAGATGAACATTCTATGGAGCTTGATAAATTGTCTCTGTCACTTGAGCAGCTCATTGTTGAACAGAGGATAGATGAGAAAATTTCATCCCTCTTTGACCTGTTGTTCCTGTAGAGCAGCTTGAGTGTGTATCGCCAGAATACTTTGTTGAAGATGGTGTGCTGATGAGGAAGTGGAGACCAACAAATGCTGCTGCTGATGATGAATGGCAGATTGTTAAACAGGTAGTAGTTCCTTCCTCATATTGTCCTGAAATCTTGACACTTGCATATGACAGTCCATTCGCCGGTTAAAATATTCCACCTGATCCGTTATATCCAATTCCAGCCACTGGTGAACCTTTTGAGCATGTGATGGTTGACTGTGTCGGTCCCTTGCCTCAAACTAAATCTGGTAATCAGTACTTATTGACAATAATGTGTACATCTACGTGTTTTCCGGAGGCAATTCCTTTGAGGAAAATTACTGCACCGGTGATGGTAAAATCATTTATCAAGTTTTTCTCACTGATTGGTCTTCCAAATACTATTCAATCTGACCAAGGTATGAATTTCATGTCACACGTGTTTAAACAGGCTCTAGATCAGCTACACATCCAACACTGCACATCAAGTTGTTACCATCCAGAAAGCCAAGGGTCACTCGAACGCGTTAAAATCAATGCTTCGCGTGTTTTGACTGGAGTTCCGATACTGTTCGGTCATACTGTTCGTGGCCCACTAAAGCTGATTAAAGATCATTGGACTAATGATCTGAGATCAAACAATGTTCTTGACAATGTTTCAGAGTTAATCATCTCACCTACAGATTCTCTGGTGATTAAAGAGCATGCGCTGTCCAGTGCTGATCTACATGCTCATGGGGCGCTGTCCAGTGCTGAACCTTTGCCCTGTCTTATTGTTCTCTGATACCTCTGATAGTGCCGCTGTCCTGACCACACTGGAGGATGATGTGTCTTTCTGGCTTGACTGTTATCGAAAGCTTTGATGTGATTAATGTAATTCAGACATATGGTAATCTGTTCTCTGACATTCCTTCTTGTACTTCGCTGATAGAACATGATATTGATGTTGGCGATTCAATGCCTATAAAACAGCATGCATTTAGAGTGAATACTGAGATCCGAGCTCAGTTGCATAAAGAAGTTACCTTCATGCTTGAAAATAACATCGCTGAGCCAAGTCTTGGCCCTTGGAGCTCACCCTGTTTGCTGGTTAAAAGTCAGACAGCTTGTTTCGTTTTTGTACTGACTTTGGGCGCCTTAATTCTGTAACGAAACCAGATTACCCACTGCCTTGTATGGAGGATTGTGTGGATTGTGTTGGAAATGCTGTTTTTGTCACTAAAATTGATCTTTTGAAAGGTTACTGGCAGGTGAAATCTCTGCGTTTGTAACACCGGATCATTTCCTACATTACACAGTAATAGCTTTTGGTCTATGAAACGCACCAGCAAGTTTTTAAAGGTTGGTAAATTGTGTTATTGATTGTATGCACAACACTGAAGCATATCTGAATGACTCGGTTATTTATAGTGGATCCTGGTCAGAACATGTTAAACAACTTCATGTTCTTTTCAGTCATCTGTCTGACGCTAATCTTACAGTCAATAAAGCGAAATGTGAGTTCGGACGAGCTATGGTGACATATCTGGGAAAAATTGTTGGGGGCGGTCAAGTTCGGTCTGTCGAGTCTCAGGTGGAGGCCATTACTCATTTTCCTGTGCCCACTATGTGCCATGAGTTGCCTCGATTCTTAGGTATTGTTGGGTACAGGAATTTTTGTGTACATTTTTCCCATTGTCGCCTCTCCCTTAACTGATTCCCCCAGTCCAAAAGTACAATTTAAATGGAAAGAACCGTGTCAAATGAGTTTTGAAAAGATCAAAGCCCTTCTGATCAATTCTCCCATTCTTTTTGCTCCTGATTTCTCCTCTCCGTTCTTGTTTGCTGTTGACGCAAGTGACACAGGTGCTGGAGCTGTACTTCTCCAACGAGATCAGACTGGTGTTGAGCATCCCCCGTTTGCTATCTTTCACGAAAATGTTTTTAAAAATAAGCAATTTACTCCACCATTAAGAAGGAGGCATTAGCTCTTGTACTTGCTCTCCAACATTTTGATGTTTATGTGGGTTCTGTTTCATATCCGTTAATTATTTACACAGATCATAACCCATTAGTCTTCCTGGCCTGAATGAAAAACAATAACCAACATTTGATGCATTGGAGTTTGTTTATATACAGACGTTTGAACTTGATATTAGACATATTCGTGGTAAATGTAATGTCGTTGCTGACACTTTATCACGTGTCTAATAGGAATAAATTTTTGTTTTTCCCTTTCTGTTAAAAAGAGTGTAAAAGCAAAAAGGAAACAGGCAAGAAAGATTGTTTCTACAATTTATTCACTTAAGGGTGAGGGTGTTATGTGTACCTGTGTGATTATTTATTTTGAGTCCGTAGGTGGCGTTGTCGAGGGACTCTTGCTGCGAGAATCATGTGACCTCATCAGGGATACCGGATAAAAGGCTCCGAGATGGAAATGGCGTTCTCTCTCTTTAATTTTTGGTATATTTCACGTTTGTTTATTTAGTAAGAACTGAGCGAGGGAAGCAGATGTCCGGAAGACTCACCTGTTTTTATTTTTATTTCGGTACTCCGAGAACAGGTGCAGTTAGGGGACTGTTTTCTTAGCTTCCCTACTCGTGAGCTGATTTTTTATTTATCATCCATTATTTTTATTTTTTTTTATAAATATTATTTGTGAATGTTTGATTTGAATTATGTTATATATATATATATATATATATATATATATATATATATATATATATATATATATATATATATATATATATATATATATATATAACACTATAACACACAACTTGATCCTAAAAATAAGTTAATTACAGATCGATCAAATATCCCTTTTCAGTCAAAGATACTGGAAAAGTTAGTCTCCACACAACTATGTTCCTTTTTAAAGAGAAATGGTATCTCTGAGGATTTATAGTCAGGATTTAGACCGTATGATTGTACTGAGACTGCTCTCCTTAGAGTTACAAATGACCTGCTCTTATCATCTGATCGTGGTTGTATTTCTGTATTAGTGCTACTGGATCTTAGTGCTCCATTTGACACTATCAACCACAACATTAATTTGAGTAGACTACAAAATGATGTTGGCATTAGTGAAATTGGTTCAAATCTTGCTAATCTTATTATCATCAGTTCATAGCTTTGAATGCAGAAGTATCATATTGTTCATAAATGCAGTATGGAGCACCACAATGCTCAGTACTACCCATAGAAAAAAAAAAAAATCCAATAATAATCCAATATGACAATGGGAGAGAAACGTGTGAGAAACATTGGAGATCTCTTTAGTGTCTTGCTGTGTTTTTTTGCAAGACTCCAAAAAATGTTTCACTGCTCAGAGGTTTCTATTTTTTATTGCAGTGGGTTTTTTTCACCTTTAATGGTCTGGACAATAGGAGTAGAGACAGGAAACAATTGGACATGTGAGAACTGAGCAGAAGCAGAAGTACCTTTAGCTGGGATTCAAACCCATGTTGTCTGAGGTGTAGTTGTGCATCACATTGATGTGTATCCACAAGGCTATGGCTCTAACAGAGGTTACTCTATGCTCAGGATACTAAGAGCTGAGTCTCTTATACGTATGTCTCATTGAGATATCAGCTTTGTCTTAAGATGTCGTCAGATTTATTTTAGGAGAAACGTTAAATGACTAATATTGTAAATACTAAAACTATAATTAAACATTTCAGAATATCAAGGGTTACTTATTTAAATGTTTAAATGTATCTTCAGTGTCCAGCATTGTATACACCACATTTTCCAAACACACTGGAAAGGACTTAGAACTGCTAGATGTATAAGAGCAGTATAAGAGCAATACCTTTTATAACACATGTAACCATAGTGTCCCAGTGTTAAAAAATAGATCTCTTTACCATTTCAAATATTTCTCCTAGACAGGAATGAGGTTATCTTAAGATCGAACAGAGATTGCTCGAACAGATTCTCCTGCTTCTTAAACTTGTCTCCTGAGACAAAATCTCAACACTTTCACAATGGTCTTCTTTAAAGCTTTAAAAGAGATCTCAACAACTTTACACAATGTGCTCAGATATTTCATCTTAGATAAAGACTCTGGATATCTGTCATGTTCCTAGCTTTTGTAAAACTGCATTTTTCCATCTTAAAATTTTATTTAAATTACAACCTGTGCTCTCAGTGTCAAATGTAGAAATGTTAATCCATGCATTTATGACTTCAAGGTTAGACTATTGTAATGCTTTATTGGGTGGTTGTTCTGCATGCTTATTAAACAAACTACAGCTAGTCCTAAATGCAGCAGCAAGAGTTCTTACTAGAACCAGGAAGTATGACCATAATAGCCCGGTCCTGTCAACTCTTTACTGGCTCCCGATTGAACGTTGTGAACATTTTAAAATCCTACTAATTACTTATAAAGGCCTGAATGGTTTACTCCTCAATACTTGAGTGATTATAGTCCTTCAAATCCGATGCGTTCACAAAACTCTGACTATTTGATAATAACATTACCTATAATATCAAAATCAACTGCTGGTGGCAGATCCTTTTCCTATTTGGCGCCTAAACTCTGGAATAACCTACCTAACATTGTTTGGGAGGCAGACACACTCTTGCAGTTTAAATCTAGATTAAAGACCCATCTCTTTAACCTGGCATACACATAACATACTAATATGCTTTTAATATCCAAATCCGTTAAAGGATAGTTAGGCTGCATTAATTATGTCAAGAGGAACCTGAAATACTTCAAATAGCACCCCATGTAGTTGTAACATCATAAGAAGATCCATAGAAAAGAAAAATCAAAAGTGAGATCTCTTTAACGTCTCAAATATTTCTCCTAGACTGAAGTCAGATTATTTTAAAATCAAATTGAGATTTTAGCTTGAGTATCCTGCTTCTCAAACTTGTCTCCTGAGACAAAAACGAAAACAAATAACTCTCACAATGGTCTTCTTTAAAGCTTTAGAAGAAATCTCAACAACTTTGCACAATGTGCTCAGATATTTCTCCCTGGCTGACTCTGGATCTCTCACATGTGTCTCTTTTAAAGCCTCTGAAGAGATCTCAGCAGCATCACACACTGTGCTCAGATCTGTCTCCTTAGCTAAAGGCTCTGGATATTGGATACTCGATACAGGCACAATCTGTAATGTATAAAGCTCTATATAAATAAAAGTGACTTCATGAAAAATACGACCACTTTAAAATACAAAACAAAGCAACAGAAATTTAAATACTCAATGAATAGTATTTATTAATATAATAATTACATAATCTCTGGTTATTATGTAGGTTTTATGTAGGCTATAATATCTTTAATACCATCTCAGAGGGCACGAGGTAAATTACTTAGCAGATGAGACAATCATATCTCCAAACAAATAAAACATCACACTTTATATTTAACCTCAGAGAGCGATATTCAGCAAATCCATTTATCAGAATATTCTGAGAGATATTCTCAGCTGATGATAATGGCTACTTCTGTGTAGAACGTAAAATTGTATGTGCTGTACAGTCACGAAGGATGATTTGAGTCGATTTCAACCTCAGCAGTGGCCAAACACATTTATTCTGGCAATGTAGAGATCTGACGTCTACTCAGATACTGCTGGAAAGTCTGTAGGATGAGAGGCAGGCAGAGATACCCAGAAGATATCAAGAATGTACTGACTCATACTAGTGGATCTTATCATAATGAGGGCCTAAACTACATCTGATAAAAATCCTGTTTAATAAATCCCAAGCCTATATCGTGTTATAAAGTACAGCAGAAATAGATTAACACTAAAGCAAGTAACTTCAGCAACCCACGGACATGAACGTTAGACATGAATGATTCTTGTGCAACTTGCCGGTGTGATCTTTTCTAAGTAATCAGGCTTATGAAATCGGTTTGTTTTGGCAGTATGCAACCACCCAGAGCTCCCTAGCAACCAAATAGCAACATGCTAAAAAAGCATTTAGAACACAACTGCATACGGTCACATTTCAAACCATTTATCCAGACCATTTTCTTGAAACCAAGCAGTGAAAAACACTCATTTAGAAGCCAACATTATTATTCACAAAAAGCATATGATCATTTATATAGGCCTACAGCTTTCCTGAATGGCAGTGCTAAGATCATGGCATCTAATTTGATGTGGATTTTTCAGGTTAATAGTTAATTAAGTTCTCTAAAGTAAATGATTCATTCACAAATCACTGCTCATTGACTGAAAGATCCAATTGCAGTAGAATGGGAACATTATCAGTGAATAAAATGTAGATCTGTTTCTTACAGAAAGCTCAACATGGGTTCAGAAGATTTGGAAATATAGTGCTCTTGAAGAGATTTTGAATTTTTGGGCAAACTAATCTGTTAAAGGAGCCGTATGTAGGATTGTGGCCTAAACTGGTACTGCAATCGCTATAAAAATACTGTAGAGCGGTGTATCCCCTCCCCTACCCCCTGACTCGAGGTTGCCAGATGAGCTGCAGGATTCAGAAGAAACGTAGGCTGCTTCAATGAGCTTCCAATGGCAAGTGACAAACAGACGTACACAGTAAGTTTTTTGTTTATGCTTCATGAGAGATATTTTGATAAGTAATTATGTATTTAAAAAATGTACTAATTGTCATTAGTTAAATATAATCGTAAAGATTTATGCTCGTATGTGACAGTATAATCGTAAAGATGTATGCTCGTATGTGACAGTATAATCGTAAAGATTTATGCTCGTATGTGACAGTATAATCGTAAAAATGTATGCTCGTAATGTTGTTATCCTCAGCGTCTCAGCATAATGACAGAGAAACGGGCTCCTGCAATGCATTGCTAATGTTAGCATACGTCCATGTGAGCTAACGTTATGTTACTTTGCACAAACATGTATAACTTTGTTCGACTGTCATGAATATATGAAATGTCCATTGACATCAAGTACAAGTTAGCCAAGCATAGATGAATCTTACCTGTCCAGGAGAAAATTAGCAACGTTGGCGTCTGTGTTCAAATTCTTCTCCGTTTTCAGCCGTCTCCATCTTTCAAAAGCATCTCCAATAAAAATTCTGGTTTTATTTCAGACTTTGTCATGACGAATTTCTGAATTATAATGAGGTCTTTTTGATTTAGTAACATTAGACATTTTTATCTGACTGGAGTTAGGGTAGGTTACAGCAAAGCTGGCAACACGGATCCCGAAACACTACTGACTTCGTGATTGGTAGATAGGTGGAGGGAGGCGCGTCAGGCCAAAGCACAAAATGACAACATCAACATCAGTTGAGGGCTGCAAGTCCACTTTTTAAATGACAATATCCTGGCCGGACTACTGTTGTCAGTGGTATAAGTATTTGAAATGAACATGATTTCTTAATGTCTAGTGACACTTAAGGGCCATTTTATGATTAATTGAAATAGATTTCTTACATACAGCTCCTTTAAGAATGGTTTTGATAAACATCAGTTCTATCAGAAAGTGTGTTTGTGTCATGCAGGCCACATTGGTGTATAGTGCCAGGTACTTGTAGGACAGCTGACAGCACTTCCCTGTGATTGGTACTAGATCAAGAGCAGGTGCCTGTCGCTCTCCTTGCTGTCTCTTTCAATCAAAGAGGCTTTTCATTTCTTTTGAGCATCCTGTAGATGTCACCTCTCCTGTCTTCTCTGTTTGTCTGTATACCTTTCATTTCCTCAAGTTAACAAATGTATAACCCCATGACTCTTCATTTCACCTCCCACATTCACCACATGAGTGCACCAAGGTGGATGGTAATTCATTTTTCTCTCTTGATTTTCTCCTATCGTGGATAAATCCGTTGCTCATGCTGGGCTCTTCATGCCTCATTCTATGCCAAATTCCACATCAAAGAAGAACAGAGGATGGGTAGAGCATTGAAAATGAGGGATGAAGGAAGAGAGTTGGTTTGCCAGGACCAGCACAGTGCCAGGTCTATTTTCCCCCAGTCTGCCATTAAGGAGTATCAGAGGCACCAGAGGAAGCTCTCCATGCTCCAGTCCCATATTCATTGCCCTGCCTTCAGGGGCCATAGACACACAGTACTGCCAAATTCTTCATGAAAGAAACACTGGCAAGAATCGACAAGGCTGGCAGAAGGACAGAATGGCCATTTGCAGATTATTGAGCTACTGTTCTCACAATTTACATCAGTGACAAACAAACACACACTTTAGTTACCTGAAGAAAAAAGCAATTAAAATGCCAGTTTCAGTAGGAGAGAGTGTGACTATGCCTTATTCAGGTGCAACACAACATCTGAACAGCATTAAAATATCTACTTCATAAATATTAATAATTAATGTAGTTGCTTTAACAGCTGAGGATGTATCACATCCAAATAAATTTTATAGTTAAGCAGTGGAGTACATTGTAAATATAATCACACGTTGTGTTTTCATTAATAGTTTCATAAAAACCTTTAAATTTGTGTTTTTGCTTTATGCTTAATCACTATTTTAACAATACAACAGTGTTTAAATGTCCATACATGTCCACAAACAGAAAGGTCTGGCTACTATATTGTGTGTATGTGGGTGTAGAGGGTGTAGAGTCTTGTTGTTGAGTAGAATTTGTCTCTTAGGCAGTGTTTATCAAGGGCAGTTCTAAACTGCCAGCCTCACTGACTTCTGAAGAATCCTCGAATTGTCAAGACCTAGTTGTTAGAGAGTTTGAGAGTCAGAACGAAAAAAAGTAGTTGTAAAGTAGTTTATAGTTTCACTACTAAGGTTATATTACATTAGCATTGCATAGAATTCTATAAAACATCATAGTATTACCTGGTCTCCCCTGTTTATTGTCACAGCTCTTTACAATACAGTGAACACCCATGATTGTACACTATAAATTTCTTATCTAGTAATTGCTGACTCTATTACTCCAACTCTGAGCGAACTCTGCTCCTCACCACTGCGTCTCGTGTGCTGCACTAATCACTCCGCCCAAGTATCCACTCCGCCCAAGTAACGTTAGCTGTGCTCCTACGCCTAGTGAGAATATACCAGGCCCAACAATGCCACTACAATCGGGCGGCCCAGCCACGGGCCATGCAACGTGACTGAGAAGGTGGACCTGGTCACCTATATGGTGCGTCAGCCCGGTCGAAGACCATATAAACTTTTTGAAAAAGTGGATTGTGTCCAGGGCCTAACTCTTTGCCCTCGCCACCTCCTCTCCCGTGGTTGTGGATATGGAGCCCCAACTGTCGGCCACCCAGAAGACAGAGCTGCTGCACCTGGTCAGTCAGTTCTCTGATGTGTTCTCCCTGCTTCCCGAGTGGACCAACATCATGACATCTGAACACCACCAGGGATCATAATAAGGCAGCGGCCCTATCGCGTCCCGGAGACTCGGCGACACACCATCAAGGAGGAAGTCAGGGAGATGCTGAGGTTAGGGGTAATTTAACCATCCCGGATCCCCTGGTCCAGCCCCATCATCTTGGTTACGAAGCTAGATGGCACCCTCCGGGGTTCTGCAATGACTACCGCCGCCTAAATGAGATCTCGGAGTTCAACGGCTATCCAATGTCCAAAGTGGACAAACTCTTCGACCGGCTCAGGAGGGCCGGGTATATTTCCATCCCCGACCTGATCAAGGGGTACAGACAAGTCAGACTCACTGAGGAGGCCAAACCCAAGACTGCCTTCTCCATCCCAAGCGGCCGCTGGCAATACCGGACCCTCCCGTTCGGCTTGCATGGGGTTCCCACGACCTTTCAGCATATGATGGACATCCTCCTGCGGCCCCATCAGGCCTACACAGCCATCTACCTGGATGATGTCATCGTCCACTCCGAGCGGTTGGAGGACCACCTGGAATGGCTCCTGAGGGTGCTGGGAGAGCTTCGGAAGGCTCGGCTTACTGCCAACCCCCGGAAGTGTCATATCGCCCGTACCGAGCCACTTCACACCTCCAAGACGCAGGTACGGACTTTTCTGGGGTTGGCAGGGTATATCTGCTGTTTTATCCCTAATTTCTCCTCGTTAGCAGCCCCCCTGACAGACTTGACCAGAAAGGGGCCCTGCGGAGGAGGAGGCATTTCGACAGATAAAGGCTCACATCGGAACCAGTCCTACAAGCCGGAGATTTTACTGCCCCTTTCTGTTACAGACGGACTCATTGGACACTGGATTACACACGAGGAACACCTGGAAACCTTGTCACAGGCTGATCGGTCACAGCCACTGACAACTGCCACCGACACACAAGTGGGTGATCACTCCAGAAGACTGGATGGTAACGTTGTTCTCCATTGTTCACCCACAGACAGCACCCCATGCACTGACACGCCACACTTGGAACACTGCCACAGATCAGTGCACCAGCCAGCGAGCACTCCAGCACTTCCTACTTCCTGTCACCGATTTATAAATAAAACCACCCTTTTTTTTTGCACTCCTCACTGTCATGTGATTCCTCACCCTGCCAAGTGTGAACACAACCTAACTTGTATAGTAGATACTCTAGTGTAGTGTTATGGGAAGTCGTGGCCTAATGATTAGAGAGTCGGACCTGTAATCCAAAATGTTGTGAGTTCAAGTCTATTGTAGATGAGGGGAGTGAATGTACAGCATTGTCTCCCCCCTGAATAACATGACAGAGGTACCCTTGAGTGTGTGTGCATTTTGGATGGGTTAAATGCATGTATGACATTTCACGTCACTTTCACTTTGTAATACTAATCAGTATGACCAATTTGTATCGCCATATTAATCTATTAATGCACTGCAAACCGTTGATTATCCCTTACATATTCCTTCACACTTTAAGTTTACATTAACATATTGTTATATACATTTTTCCCTACTGCAACACCATGTATATGCCTGTGTTAATTTATTTTATATATGATTGTGATTCCTTTTATTTTCGGTTTGTATTAGTTTTGTGTGTTTTATTTTGGGCTGTCTCTATAAACTACTTTTCAGCATTTTGTACATAGGTTGTACCTGAATGGTGGCGATAAGGTTTGAAGAAGATGCAAACAGGGTGTAAACATTGTTTTCAGAGACGTGCTCTGCCCTAAATCAGACAGACCCCAAAGCAGTGGCCTTGGACTGAGCACAGATTTTACACTGTGGTGGACTGCACACACCGTAAGAGTAGCCCGATTCAGTAGTAAAACCACAGACTTGGCAACACAGCAGATAATTTTCTCTCTCATCATTCTTTGTAGTAGATTCTCTAGTAGTGTAGTGTTGTCTGTTGATGGGTAGAGAGAAAATTAGACAATAATACATACTTATTGTGATTTACAAGTGGAGGTAATGGGAGAATCAGGACCAGTATGGCCAAAGAAGCAGAAAACTTTTGAATCCGGAACAGAGATTTTCTTACTACAGGGAGATGAGAGGGTATGTACTTACTATTGAAAAGCATAACAGTCAACTTGCATCAAGTATGCCTTAATAATCAATCACATTACAGCCTTTATGTCATTAAATGCTTTGTGTAAAACAAGTTGAAGATTAGCTGATAGGCTAATTCATTAAATGATTAGGTGTTTCCTCTAAAAAGCTGTTTATTCAGCGTATTGAAGTATTTCCTCCAAAATAATGGTTATTTTGTTTTGTATTTTAGCACAAAACAGCTGAAGCACTGACAATGACCATTTACCATTCATTACTGGATCTCTCTGGATGTTTTATAATAATCAGTAACATTACCAGCCACTGCGCTTTATTTTCTGGTAGGTTACACTACAATGAGCAGCATGACTCTGTAGGCTGTAGTTCACTTAGGTTGAGCAGACACTCCAATTAGAATTATTAAATATTAAAGAGCTGAGGGGTCACTCAACAGAAACTTAAGTCATGCTACGTGTGCCACATTTTGCTCATGGTCTAGATTTCACTCTGAATAGCAGATGCTCCCCTGTGTCCTGTGCCTGAGACTGTCAAGGGGCCTGGGTGGAGATGGGTCATGCTAGTTTTTAAATGAGTGCTGTATATGCATTATTAAAGCGCAGCAAGCCTAGATATGACAGCGCAGCATGCAGACTCACTGCCAGCCACTCACACGCACAGATACAACAGCACTGCTGAAATCAATCAGGACCCGAGCAACAACACACAAAATGATGTTAGATCAATGATCTGTTCACCAATAATACGATTATGTGGGTTTAATAAATGTACGAGTGAATCGTAATTTGAATTCCTGACTATTGGACCAGAGCATTTTATATTAACAGAGATTGTGCTTTAATTAGTTCTACTTTAAAACCTAATGGAAAGATAATTAACCCTATCTGTTTTTTAAATGAATGTTTCTTGTTTCACTTGATTCAACAATGCATCCTAAAAAAAAGCCTATTATACAATATCAATGACTTTTTGTGGTATATACTGTAAGATTCCAGTCAGACTCAGTATATGTAAGATGATGTATGTACTTCATTGACAGTACTAAAGCCTAAAAATGCCATAATATGTTTGCAGATGTTTTACAGTTATATAAATTGATCGGACGAGGTTGTAAATCTGTCTTTTGTTTTGGAAGTAGTGCAGGTGCTTGGAGTACATCAGAAATAGAAGGAACCATCAGTTTACTGACAGGGATTTGTCATCCATTTCCCAAAATATAGCACTGTGAACTTATACTCTATGTACTTATGCACTGTGTACTAAATTGTGTAGTGTATCAATTTTAGATGGTTATTCTGTCATTTATAATCGGAGTCTGCTAGCCCCTCTGCTAGGTAATTAAAGCTGTGACAGTACAAAGTGTGCATCATTCCAAACTTAAGTTTTCAGTTAATTAAGTGCATCATCCAGGTATTTAAAGTAGTTATTTTTCTATTTCACTTTAAAAAAAGATATATGTGACTTTTCTGCATGTTACATCAATATGAAAGTAGGTGGCGACAAGTAACTGAATAATTTATTCATTTATTATTTTTATTAATTTTATTATTATTATTATTTTTTAAACAACAATGCTGCATCTTAAATTTCCTACTTAATGTATACAATTCCCTAAAAGTATGTATTGTTTTCGTGAAGAATAAATATGATATTTTTTAAGCATGTATAACAAGAGCCTGTGTTACGGAAAGCACTTCTGTGATTCCCTCTCTGGGCCACCAGAGGGCCCAAATCATCAGAGTACTAGCGTTTCCTCACAGTACATTTCCCATGAGCCCCAATCTGGCACTGATCATCACCATTCACCTATTCCCATTACATCAGAATATTTAATGAGCTCTTCCACTCAGACTTATTGGGAAGTCTTGTTTTGCCTTGGTGAACATTTCTGAGCATTATTCCTGTTTTCTTTGGACTGCCTTTTGTTATTACCTTGCCTACCTCTCTCTCTCTTGTTGAATTGCCGCCTTCCCCTGTGACTTGTGCTCTGTTTCTGGACTATTGACATTGGATTGCTGCCTGCCCCGACCTAAGCCTGTCTCCGTTTCTGACCGATATCTGCCTGCCCCGATCTCTGGTATATTTATGTTCTCCACTCTGTCTGCCCTACGTTACTGCCTGATCTGTGTCTTGACCTCTGTTTGTTTGATTAAAATCTACGGTAAAACTGTAAATGGATCCCAGCAGTGTTGATGGATCACTACAGAAGACTTCCCCACAACACGATCCAGCAGCGATCCATCACCTCTCTTCAGAGCTGTCTGCACAAGCTACACAACTAGCCACTCATCATCAGCAGCTGCAGAAGCTCACTACGCCCATGGAGGAATTAGTCAAGACACTACAGACCATGCACATTTCTCCACCTGAGCTCTCAGTGCCTTCAACTAATGCCGCAATTGCGGTCACAGCAGCACAAACCTCCAGTGTAAATCTTAGTTTAGCTTTCCCTGAGAAATACAATGGTAATCCAGCTCAGTGCAAGGGATTTCTTCTCCACTGCACCCTGTTTATTAAACAACAACCAACTCTGTATGCAACAGAGGAGGGGAGGATTTCCTTTGTTTGTTCACTCCTCACTGGTATAGCACTGGAATGGATTACAGCACTATGGAATGGAGACCGATCTCCTTTTCCCGAATTCATAATCTTTCTTCAACGTTTCCAGGAGATCTTTGATTACTCAAGGGATGGTCGGAGTGCAGATGAACAGTTGCTAACACTGACCCAGGGGAGGAAAACTGCGGCGGAATATGCTTTGTCTTTTCGAAGGCTTGCGGCACATACAACAGGGACAAAGAGGATCCTTTTGAGGTACATTTCAGGAAAAGTTTATGTCACAAATTACAGACAGATTTAGAATGCCGAGATGAGGGGAGAACTTTAAATCCGTTTATTGAGTTTGCTATTCAGATTGACAATCTTCCCAGATCTCAAAGCCCTCGACAAGGACAACTATCAAATCAAACCAAAATTGTATTTATAAAGCACAATAAAAACAACGGTAGTTGACCACTGCGCTGTACAAACCGTTTTGACTGCAAATACACTGAAGAGGAGAAAAATCACTGACAGGTAACAGATGCTTATACGCTAAGGACAATTATAAGCCCTGGAAACAAGGGCCGCATATTTCCCTTATCACAACCTGAATCCAAGGCCATGAACAACTACATTCAGGAGGAACTGGGAAAAGGCTTCATCCAGGCCTTGACCTCCCAAGCGTCAGCAGGGTTTTTCTTCGTGAAGGAGGAGGAGGGCGGTCTCCATCTTTGCATCTGTTATGAGCCCAAGTCATTTGTTCGTTGTTTCCATTCTGCCCTCTTGTGTTCTTTCAGTGTATATTTGTTTCAGATGGGCAGTTCCTGGAGATAATTTGTTGGATGCTGCGATTGGTTCTCCTCTTCACCTGACCCAGATATAAGGACTGCCCCAAACACTCAACCGAGGCCATGATTGTGCCATCGCGTATGACTCAATAGTTTGCCGTTTGTCTTGTTATTGTTGTTTGTTTACATTTTTGAGTGTCTTACCAGAGAGATAGTGTGTTGGTGTGTAAGATTGTGATTGTGTTCTGTGATAATTCTTTTGTATATTTATTTATTTTTTGCCTCTATTCTGTGATATTCCCGGTTAACTTGACCCAAGCCTGATTGACTACGATTTTGGATTCCGGTTGTAAATTGTTGGTTGTTAACTTGTATATATCTCTTGTAAACATTTTGTTAAGTTGGGGGATGTAGGGATGTTTATTTTGATGTCACTTTTCACATTGTTTTGGGTCTAGGAAGTCAGGTAAGTTAAAACTGTATTTTATCTTTTTTTTTCTTTAATTTTGATTTAGGAACTGTAGAGGGTTAACAAAAAGAGGATTTTTGCTTGTTATTTTGGCCTTATCTGTCCCTGACTCAAAACTTGTAAATAAATTATTGTTATTGAACATCTCTCTGGTTCTGATACTCTCTTCCTTTTCCTGTTCCGGCTGACCCCTAGTGGTTGTAACACATAGATTACTGGGGCCTCAGTGAAATGACTGTGAAATTTTGTTTACCACTCCCCTTAGTACCCTTTGCACTGGAACAATTGAGAACTGCAAAATTCTTCACCAAGCTGGACCTACACAGTGCTTATAATCTCATTCGGATTCCGGCAGGTGATGAATGGAAAACTCACTTCTCCACAACCACCGGACACTATGAATATCGGGTTATGCCCTTTGGCCTAGTAAACAGTCCCTCTATCTTCCAGTCATTCATCAATGACATCTTCATGAATGCCATCGTAAACACTGACGATATTCTGGTCTATTCCCGAATCCCTCGAGGAGCATATCCAACATGTCAGGGCTGTTCTCAAATGCTTAATCCAGCACCAAATTTACACCAAAGCAGAGAAGTGTGAGTTTCTTCTGACCGCCCTCTCTTTCCTGGGCTACGTGATCAGTCAGGAGGACGTGGCCATAGATGAGAGCAAATTCAACGCAGTCCTGAAATGGCCACCACCATCTACTATTAAAGGGACAATAAGTAATTTTTTAGGTATTTTATTATCTAAAATCAATATTTTTATTCATAAATATGCCCTCAATGGTGTACAAATACCTATGCCAATGTTTAAACTAATCCTTGTAAATGAAGAATTTATTATCTTTATATACATGGGACGGGTAGGTCGACGGAGGCTTCCATGTAGTTCCGCCATCTTGCAAAACTATAATAGCAGAGAGGGACAAAAAGTACTAAGCCAATGCGTTTCCACAGCGCGTTTTCGGTCAGAGCCAGAAACGCAGGTGCAGAGCAGTGAGAGGCGCTTGAAACTGCACCGGCAAGTTTAAAAGTCTGGATTGCATTCTTATTATGGACCACACATATGCCGCGCCACAGGAGAAGAAAACATCGTCGCCAAAACAGTCAAAAATAGAACGTAAAAGGAAACGTGACCGTAGATTACAGAAAACAAGAGTTAATGTCGGGGAAGCTTTTTCTAGGTGGAAAGAGCTAATGCTGGATAAAGATTTCAAAAGAGACGCTGAAGTGGCCAGTTTTCTTCTCGACAGGTAAGTCAGTGTTACAATCTATATTATAATATTTTTTTTAATATCTAACAATGCATATAATTCAGAAAATATAACGAATAAAGAAGACATAACTACTAATTACAATATTTCATGTTTTCCACAGTCAGTAATTCATACTGTAACATTCGTTTGTTAGTTGTCATGTTGCAGTTTGTTTGAAATAACACACCTGTTCACCTGAAGGAAAACTCGACGAAGTGCTATTAGAAGACATCCTGTCAAAGCTTTTTGGTACATATCGCCTACCGTAGATGCAACGCGCATTTGAAAAAGCGAGGCGCTGGAGAGCAAAATTAGTTTGAATGCAAAATACAATTTCACCACTAGATGGGAGTAATTCCTATTTAGTGTCCCTTTAAGGAGCTGAAACATTTGCAAGGATTCTCCAATTTCGATCATCGCTTCATCAGAGGTTTTAGCTCTGTAACGGATATGCAGATCATCGATTCATGTGTTTAATTCAGATTTTCCAAATGAAACTCTTTTTGCACCAAGTGCCTGGCCTGGCGCCAGCCTGGCTGGACTTAAATTATTTACGATGCCCATGCGAGCTTCAAAGAAGAAATGAAAACCCCCAACCACATTCCAACATACACAAAAGGAAACCTTTCGTAAAGTTCCTTACTTTTAGAGCCACGTTTCTGCAACCCCCATCTTTGCAGGTCGTAAAACTTTACGACCACCCTGGACACTGGAGAGGAGAGAAGCCAAATCTTCTCCCCAATGCATTCTATGGAATGAATTCGTTACCTGTTAGTTTTTATGTTTTATAAATGTATTACGTATTCCCTTTTGGTACATTTAGATGTTTCCCAACATCTGCAGTGTTATCATGTGTTAAGCAAATCTTTAAATATGTGTAATTCTACATTTGAATGTAACTTCATGTTTTGATCACATATAGCTATTATGTTTAGTCTTGTTCTAATCCATTTTAATGGCTCCTTTAGAAGCTTTCGTTTCGTTCGTTTCTTTTCTTTACTAAGTTTATTCAACTATTTGCCTCTCCACGCAAGGAAATTCTGGGACATTGTTTGTTGAACCTTTCAAATACCGCGCGAGGACAGAACAAAGGACCACGTGCTCCACGCTCACGCAAAGATCCAGCGAAGCGTGCACGCGCGTCACATGGCCTCCAGCACACGCACGCTGTTTTCAAAAGGACAAGCGCACAAAGCGTCACAAAAAGACCACGCTCACGCGCTGGGCCATGCAAGTATCACTTTTCTATGGAGATTTAAATGCTGCTTTAAAGTGTTGTTAGGATCTAATTGTTGTTGGCTTCCAAAAGTCACTGACTATGATTTTCATACCTGAGCTCCTTATGTGATCTCATTCTATTCTCTCTCTCTCTCTCTCTCTCTCTCTCTCTTTTATTTGGATTCGTTATGTCTTGTATAAAGCTTAGTGTTTGTAGTGCCGTACGTATATTTACTCTGTGTGATGTGTAGTTTGATGTATTACTAGTTGATTTATTAAAAACCCATATACTGACGATTGGCTTGGACTCCACCCCACTCACATTACGAGTCACTGAGATGTCTGATCTTTAGCTACAAGCTTTAAATTTAGAAACTAAATTTATCATAAGGATAGGATAATGTTTTCATGGCCAGAGAATATTTTTCCTTGAATTATAAGGCGTGATAACTTTATTGAAAATTGATAGGTCAACAGTGGTCTGCTCGACAAACCGCTGTTTGATTTGCAGTAATTTACAGTAACAGCTATCACAACAATTGATATGAAGAATGGAATATTGACATATTAATGAGTAAATTACAATGCCCTGTAATTATTTATTGATATAGGCAAATTGAGCTATTTTTCATAATCAATCAAATTTAATGTAACTGTCATCTGAGATCTAAATTAATCATATTCCTGATTAATTATTAAAATTCCCTATATATCATTTGAGTTAATTATTCTGTAAAACTTATTGTTGCTACAGCTCCATAGCTGACCCTCTCACAAATATGACGAGGAAGGGTTCCAATCATCTTCACTGTTCATCCATTGCCCAAGAGGCTTTTCAGGAATGGAAGCAATATTTCAACACCGCTCCCATATTGCACCACCCTGACCCCAGTTCACCATTCATAGATGAGGTTGTCACTTCCAACATCGGAATAGGGGCAGTTCTATCACAATGTTGCTGCTCACCCGCTAAGATGTTTCCATGTGCTCATTATTCATGCAAACTCACCCCGGCCCGGCAGAGAGAAATTATAGATAGAATTGTACTGATCCAAGATCGATTCCACTTGTATGTCACAGACTCTGACTTCAGAAGCTTTGTTTGGTCACATGCTTTTTCAAACCATCCTCTGCTCCATTAATATTTTGTCAGATGTGGTGGAGAAAGCAAGTTTACTACCAGATGTCGATAATGTGCATTGTATTTAAATCTAAGAGTAATGAACAATTTTTCGACACAATTTCACGAAAGCCTTGAACGCTCCAGAAAGCCTCAGTTTCCCATCACTATGTTTGAATTAACATTTACATTTATCATTTAGCAGATGCTTTTATCCCAAAAGACTTACAAATCTGAACAATAGAAGCAATCAGTCCTACGAGAGAACAACAACAGTATACAAGTGCCATGACAAGCCTCAGTTAGTCTAGCACAGAACAAGTAGCTATTTTTTTTCTCCTATAATAGAATAGAATAGAATATAAAAGTTAAGTGCTAGTATAAGTTGGTCAAATGCTGCCAAAAAAGATGTATCGGTAACACTTTAGAATAAGGTTCCATTAGTTAATGTTAGTTAACTACTTTCGTTAACATGAACTAAGCAAGAACAATCCTTCTACAGCATTTATAAGTCTTAGTTCATGTTAATTTCAACATTTACTAATGCATTATTTCAATCAAAAGTTGTGCTTGTTAACATTAGTTAATGCACTGTGAATTACCATGAACTAACAATGAATAACTGTATTTTCATTAACTAACATTAACGAAGATGAATAAATACAGTAATAAATGTATTATTAATCGTTTGTTCATGTTAATTAATACATTAACTAACATTAACTAATGGAACCTTATTCTAAAGTGTTACCGATGTATCTTTAGATGTTTTTTGAAAATGAGTAAAAACTCAGCTGTTCGACTGGGATTTTGATTGGGAGATCATTACCATGTCTGATTAAGGATACATGCAAAACGTGGTGTGTTGGGGTGCCTCAAGGACCAGAGTTGGGAATCACTGAGCTAGACAATACTGAGCTCTGAGTGTTTGTAGAACCAAACTTTAAACAGGGTGAGAACGATGAGGAAACAAGACGCAGGTGAATGCGATCAGAGATGATGAGTCCGGCAAAGGTTTTTTGGAAATTTTGGAGTGCCCTCAGTTGGAGTTCATAGGGATCTAGCTGGAGATTGTGACAGTACACATAAGAGGTGGCAAGATTGTATTAAAAGCTTCTTGTTGATGCATATTGTTAAAAAAAAGCTTGATGATAAACATTTAGAAAACTGATTTTCAAATCGGTAGAATTGATTTTTTCCCCCACACATAATACTATGCTTTGGGAAACATTTATTCTAATTTTACATACTATTTAAGATGGATATTATGCACATTGAGATGCAGGATGAGTCATTCAGGATTGAATTAATCAACTGTATTTATGAGTCACTGAATCTTTCACTCATCTGATTTGTTAAAAAGCCTTGATTCATTTAGGAACATAACTACTGTGTCTCGTTCAAAGACAAAGTGGTTAATTCTGCTTTGACTTTATTCATTATTTACTTTTTTGGAACAACATGAGGTTAACATTTATCACAAAAGTCATTTAATATTTTAGTTGCATAAAGATGATGTAATGGCATGCAACACTGAGAAGAATTGTCTAAAAAAACATGTCAAATTAAACATCAAACTCTGAGTTTTGCCAACAAACTCCAGGCTCTGAATGTTGCTTATAATGTCAGAAGAAAAATGAAGCTTTAAAGTTGCCCAGCAGTGAGAGTAATATATTGGCAGCAACACTGCTGAGGTCAGACGGCCGCTTTCTGACAGCATCCGAGATGACCAAGATGTATCTGCTTCCCGCTTCCAACAACTAATGATAACATCAAACCCCATACAGAGGGACAGGCATGATTTACTGAAGACTAACACCGGAGTAATGTCTCTGATTCTTCAGGGAACTTCTGGACCATACAGAGGAGGGGAGGAAACAGGCATTGCCACGAATTACATTGTCTCTCTCTCTCTCTCTAATTCTTTGTTAGTTCCAGCTCATTTCCTTTCTCTCTGCTTACAGTATAATGCAAACACACCCTCAGAGATTAATTCATTTCAAGAGTAAGACAGAAGAGAGAGAGAGAGAGAGAGAGAGAGAGAAAGTTTCTTTTAAAATGAAGATATCATCTTTGTAATGTGATTATGATATATATATGTGTGTGTGTGTGTGTGTGTGTGTGATGATGTTTGAATCAACTTATATGTCACAAAAACAAACATCCATTAAACATTAATGCATACTATTACTTTATTTGAAAGCATGGATGATAATACAGGTGTCTTTATAGCACTCAACCTTCTTGTGATGTTTATTCACCGTCGTTCCAGGGGTGTTTTTAACTTTTCATCAGTACTAGGGCTTGTGCCCCAAACAAAGGCTCTAGCTATGCCCCTGCTTAATTTTTGGGAAGTGAGTGGTCACTAGCAAAAATAAAGAAGAGCATCTCTGAACGCTGAACTGAGGTTGCAGTTCCCCACAATATAAGACAGGAAAAACGTTGCCTGGTCTGATGAGGCTCAATTTGTGCTGCTACATTCAGATGCTGCTAAACAAAATTAAAGCATGGATCCGTCCTTGCCTTACTTCAGCGGTTCAGCTTGTGATGGTGGTATAATGGTGTGGAGGATATGTTCTTTGCACACTTTGGGCCTCAAAGTACCAACTGAGTTTCGTTTAAACGCCACAGCCTACCTGAGTATTGTTGCTGACCACGTTCATACCTTTATGACTACAGTGTAATCATCTTCTGATGGCTACTTCCAGCAGGGTAATGCACCATGTCAGAGAGCTCAAATAATCTGAAACTAATTTCTTGAATATGACAATGAGTTCACTATACTCTAATGGCCTACACAGTCACCAGATCTCAATCCAATGGAGCAGCTGTGGGATATGGCGAAACAGGAGATTTGCTTCATGGATGTGCAGTAACTGCACGATGCCATCATGTGAAAATCAACCAAAATCTCTGAGAAATGTTTCCAGCACTTTGTTGAATTTGTTGAAACGTAGTTCTGAAGGCAAACAATGTTTCAAATCGTCACGCTCCTTTCAATGTCAGAACTTTATAACTTGTGTATCAGCTACGGAGTTTCCCACTTATAAATATGACTTTGCACGGTCATTTATGTGCTAAGAATTCATTTTCACACTATTTCTGACTCTACTTGAAGGCTATCCATGAGCTCTGGACAGATCTGCTCTTAATGCCCTGCAGACAGACGAGGGCCGAGAAGAGAGAAGGTTTCCAATGGAGTTATGAGTGAGAATACATATGAAGCAGTGGCGAAGCTAGCCATGGACCCAACCACTTCAACTGAGTTTGTTAATCCAAATGGATGTAATTGATTAAACAATAATAGTAATATATGTCTTATTATACTATAACTAAATATTTAGTTAAAAAACTATTTTAAATGTAAGTTTCCACAGTCAATTACAGGCAGTTTCTTAATTTTCCCTCTTCCTATAGGTGCATACCATGTGCTGGTCAAAATGATGTAAGATACACACGTTTTGAAGTTTAAATTTATCATATTGTATAAATATCAGTCTTTAGAAAGTATTGGATATTCTGAATTAAATGTTTTAGCAGTGAATCCGGACCGTCTACAAATGAAACCAGACCACCTGCAGTCATGGATTTATAGATTGGAGATATCTGAACCAAGTGTGTTTGAAACATCAAGCAATCCTAAGGGATGCTGTATATGACTTTCTTCTTTCAGATGTACACAATATAAGTAATATAAAAGAATTCCTGAAACTTCCAATTTTTATAATGGCAGTGAATGGGTGCTGAGATTTTGAAGCCCAAAAAAGTGCATCTATCCATCATAATAAGCGCTCAACACGACCCAAAGCAATGCGCTTACATAAGAAAAGTATTAATATTTAAACTTCCTAAACCGTAGTCTCTAATTCTCACCGGAGCTTACGCTATGCCTTCATCCTACACCGTCAGCTGGATGCCACTCTCTCGTGAACGCGTGCTTGACAGTTAGCAGAAGTTAGAGATTATGGTATAAAGTGCTGAAATGAAGTGACATCAGTGAGGGAGAATAATCCATATTTATCATCCTAAGAGGATCAAGTGTTTGGAGGAAAGGGGTTAAAAAAAGACATTTGAGATAGTTGAAAAGGAACATTTCGTGATCTAGGATAACAAAGATGACCAAATATTTTAAAATTTGATTTGGAATAACGTGTACTGATGAATTTCGCACAATAAGGGACATGTTAAAGTAAATATAGTAAGTCAACTGTGCATTAATGTTGAATTCAGTAAGAAGACTTAAGCAGAGACACATTGCAAAAATATATGGATATTAGGTGTTTTTTATTTATTTATTATTATTATAACATCTCTCACCCGAGAATTGTGCCGTGAAGGAAAAGCATCTTGAAAATCATCCCTCTTCTTTCAGCTGAGGCAGGCTGAAGCTTGTGATAGAGCAGGTTCATATCAGGTGCTACAGCAGCCCCACAGACTAATATAAATCTAGTCAAGATGGGTAAACTGTGCCACTTTTTACATTCACATTGCAAACAAGGTTAGAGTGAAATATGAAATATTGCTTCTTTGAACCTGCAGAAGATTATTCGTCTTGTTCCCCCCCCCTACATTTGTAAGAAAGAAAAAAATATATATTTTTCATCTTTTTGCAAGTGCTCGCTCTGATTTTCAGAAACAAATTTGGCCCTGACACCCCTGCCCTCAAGCTTTTCAATTCTCACCAGTCTAATAGTATTTCCTGCCTGTTCCCAGGCAAAGTGCACTGGTACTATTAGTAGAGCCACTGACATTTACCCTACAGCGCAGCTGCCATTTAAAGAAGAAGAAAATAATTATTTAATAATTCATGGCTAATGTTCTTGACATTAAAACTAATTTATAGGCAGAAATATACTTTTGACAAGCATAAACTGTGTTTAGTACAAAACATTTTATTTAATAACGTACTGTATTAAGAGTCCAAGTACAAATTTTAAGTACAAGACTTTCTTCAACCAGTTTACTTTTTACTTTTTTATTTCACTGTTGTGTGGTTAATCGTCGTTTGCTTTCCAGATCCTCATATTTAAAAATAAATAAATAAATAAAATCTTAATTGTTTCATAGTCTGCTCAAACACGTTGTTGCTCAAACCTATAGTTATTTAAGGTCTACTCCTACTATACAATCATTTTAGGCTGTTTCTTGTCATTTTTGGAGCTTGACTGTATTCACATACACTGTATAAAAAAAAGAGCAACATGAACAATTTACCCAATATCTTCTTTTGTGCTCCAAAGAAAGAAAGAAATGTTTTGGAAACACACAGGAAAATGAACCTTAAAACTATTCCATTATAACTTTCTCCCCTTAGTGTAATAAGGCAATATGAGACAAAAGCACAAGCAAACACTCATTATAAAAACTTTATTTTGAATAAAACATATGGAACCTCATTACATGTAGTGTGTTGGGTCTTATTGATCTATCTTGGGTCAGAACAGCACAGCATCGGTGACTTCACTACAATCAGCTTCAGAACAAAGCTTCGCAGGTGTTACAGTAATGTTAAACACTTCACTGAATACACCACAAATACACCATGTGGAAAAATCAAAGGACTGCCAGGAAAACAAGGGACAAACACAAAGTATTCATCGGGGAAGCTTACTTGCGTAGCAAGTGCAACATTATGGAACGACCATTGGGGCGATTTCCTTAGTTTTGTTTTTGGAAGTGGGAGAGTAAGATTAATCGACAGTCACACCAATGAATGACTGATTGACTGATGTCTGAGGTAGCAAGGCAATCATGGCTTTCTCTAATTACATTTTTTTTTAAACATTTATTTAGAAAACTATACTACACAAAGATAAATCATCTTGGGCCAAACGTCCTAAAAATCCACATTTCCTACATTTGACTTTTTATAATATAATCTTTCAACACAGTTTTGAGAAAAACGCATCTCTCAGCCACTCATCTCTCCTGGAATGGATGCTTTATAGGCACAAAAGGGTGTTTTCGACGTGTTCGAATGATTGTGTTGTACATCATCTGTGCATGCGCTCTAGAAATTCAGTGAGGGTTCAGATGCGCTGCTACCCGAGTTCACGGCAAACACTGTCAAAACAGTTTAAAGTTGAACAGAATAATGCTGGGGGCAACATTCGTTAACAGTTTAGTATTACGAGGCCGCTTCGTCTTCATATACACGGATGTTCAACTCGTTTTCTGATTCAACTAATAAGCACGTCTGTAGAAAGACACCGTGCCATTCTGAACAGCAACTGATGTGAGCTGCGTGTGGTAGCAGTGTGGGTTCTTGGTGAACACAGTAATAAAAGCATACATGTTATACCATAAATGGCCCCCATAACCCTAAATAATCATCTGAGTATTAAAACAATGGGCAGATACACCTCACGTACAATCTACATGTTGATCAAATGTACAGTTGCATAGTACAGACAGACGCAGTAGTAATAGCCATTGAATTAACTGTGTGGGCCAGTCTTTGGGTTTGAGGACAAACATCTCTAGAACGGGAATCTTCTTGTCATGTCTAGTTTGAGTCTGCTCTTCATGTCCGCAAGATTTCCAAAGGGATGTTCTGCTGAAAACCTTCACATCACCTGGACACAAACATTCATAAATGTGTAAGTGTTGGCATCACCCTGCTTTTCTCGACAAAATCCAACTTTTATGAATTTTGAAGCCTAAAATAAATTGCCAGAAGTTTAAAAGCTAAACGTAGGCTGTAATCAAACTACACCATGATCACATGACTTCACATCACATGAGTTCTTTATTTAAAATCGACAAGTTGGAAAGTTTGATTTATAATAGTTTGTAAGAGCACAAATATATGCACATTAAGGCTGTAAAAGCAGACTGTAGATGAGTTTATTTCTTTGGTTCGATGTTGTAAAATATCCTCAGATAACTTCTGCAGTCTCATTTGGACACAACGAGAAAATATCTTGAGTTTGTTAACCATAGACTATATTTCAGGCCTTTAACCAAAAAAAAAAAAAATAATAATAATATATTATGGGTTTTCAAAAACCCATTTATTTTGATGACTGAAGCAAAAGTTCAAAAGAAGCTAATTGGTTTCTGGGTTTTAGGACTCGTTCCTGCAGCTCTATAGCTTACACAGTTACAGTTTGGATTTCACTGGGTTGCGAAACAGTTCATTTTAATTTAGGCATAATTAAATGAATGCCTTGAGTAAGTAACTACTAATTCGGTAAGTGGACAATTTTCATATTCAGAGTTTTTTGAGTCTTGCTGCAATAGCTGAGACTCTGTTGAGAACTGTTGAAGGAACCAACCTTAATAAAAAATACGTTTGTTTCAGTTTTTTAATGAAAACATATACTGAATACACTCTTAAAAATAAAGATTCTTAACTGGCATCAATGATTTCATAAAGAAAAAATATTTTAGATTCTTCATTTTTAACAGTGTAAGAATTCTCAATTCCCAATACTTTAACTACGTCAGTGCATCAAACCCAACTTCTTCAAATAAAACCAGTCAATAAATCATCACAGAAACATTGGCTGTGATGGATCTTCTCGTACAAGTTGTCTCGAAGATGTTTACATCCAATGACGGCTCATAAAAACAAACTAAATGTATTTCTCCTTATTGATAATGTTTCTATATGAGCTGGTGCAAGCAAACTAATGGAGCAGTGAACAAAAATGCCCCATGCTTTCAGATTCATTTGCAAGGAGATTAGAGAAGGATTTTTGGTAAAAATGTGTCGCAGAATTCCCTTTTCTTTTGGTGGTCAGAGTGAATTACTGTGCTTTTACTGTTACATGCGGTGAGACTTACCTTCGGCCTTGAGGACACACTTGACGCTACAGGACCCAGAAGGGAAAGACAAAGAGAGACACAATTAGGACAAAAGAACAGCTATCCTAACCAAGACACTCCTGACAAGAACAACACATGCAGACTCTCCACAACGGCTGAACTTTTAATTTAGAGCGTTCAAGCTCAGACTCATGGGATTGCTCTTTCTGAACACTGAGTGAAATGCTTTAATGAACTCTACAGGGAGACGACAGCAAACAAGAATGAGACGTCTCCGAACACTCAAATCACCTGTGCCTTCATTAAAACTCTCCCATCAAACAAAGAACATGGAAATATCCATATCCTCTCCCAGACTGAAGCTCGCAGCACGAAAGGGCCCAATGCAGTGAAACGACAATGTGCCAAGATCAATATTTTACAGTTTCTAGCTAACAATGCAAGCCGAGGTCTGGGCGGAATTCAAAATGAAGTTCAACAATAACAATAAAATCTTATCAGAAACTTCTAGGTAACAAAAACACTCAAGTCGAGCTATTTCACAAAACGCAGTCTCTAAAGGCTTCGCTATGCCATTTTCTTCCAAACAACAGCGATTACAAACATAATTCACAAAGGCAGAAGAGTGTTGGATCTGGAAGACTGACAGTCGTAAGATGAGGGATTCTGGGATGGCGGTAAAAACTGTTTATATAGAGGAAGAGGCAACCCGATTGAAATTGATTTTTGTCTAAAATTTCAGATGGATTTTGAGCGAAAAATTTGTGTAGCAATGATTTACTAGAAGAAAGTCTATTTCAATTAATGAAGATAAATAAACTAATGCAGTAGCCAAAGCCCAGTGCACACTCTAAAATACTGTCATCTGAGACACATTTCTGGGATTGTTAAGGATTTCTATTTTTTAATCTTCTTTGATAGAAGAAATCTAGTAGTCTTTGATTGGCGTTAGCAATTATGTGAAAGAAAATGAGAATAGGACCGAGGGTGTGAACCAATTTGAATACTGTCCATCCTAAATACTAGGGCTTGTCTGTAATACAGTGCAATGCGTCGCATAATTGCATGGCATCTTCAAGCATGCATGGCTGCTTCTGCGTAACACATTGTTTGTCAACTGTCATCTCGAGATGTCTTACAGGTCGCCTGTCACAATGGCTGGAAGATGAGCGAAATTACCCATCACTACACCGAAAATACAAGCATGCAGATTGTGACAGGTGTTCATTTCATACCCAAGTCTGTTTTGACTTAAAAAATTGTCAGAGGAAATCTAATACAATGAAACAATATTAGAAATTCTTAGCTATTTTCAGGGTTTAAAAAGACAGAGTATATTGCATGAAAGCATCATTTTTCATGTGACTCCATGGATTTGTCCTATGAGAAGGTGCTGTCTCATAATTATTCATGACATCACGCCACATTGTCCTGAGACAAGTGCTTCAAACTGCACTTCTGAGTCGATACCTTACAGAAACACTTGCAAGCGTCGAGTGTGCGTCCTCCCTTGTGATGCTGATAGAGCGACAGGCTTTCAATCAACCAGCAGCTTTGAAATGTTTGAGTGCACTGAGCAGTCATCATCTGAGAGTTTCTAGATTCGTTAAGCGGAGGACTGACTGTCATTGACACAAACACCATCACAGCAAAATCAAGGAGAAACACAAGTTATTAAAAATGCAAATGCACATTCACTTTTTTATGCATATGGAAACGGCTTGCATTTGTTAGTGCATTAGTGCAATAAAATGAACTGTGTGTATTTGTGTTATGCACTGTGCACTCAAAATACAGGGGATTTTGTTGAGTGCAATTATGAATAGCTGCATGCATTTATGAGAACCTTTGATGCCATTGAAGCAAAATAAAACTGTGTGGATCAGACAAAACGGTTGTGTTCTCTCCTCCCCTCCACTCCTACTCTTTTCACTGTGTTGAGAACTGAGGTGCTGAAATGAAGGGTTTCATTAAACTTTACCTAAATGTAAAAATGACTGAAGCTATATGATATTGTAAACAGAATATATATATATATATATATATATATATATATATATATATATATATATATATGAAAATATAAAAGCTTATTCAAAATATTAATAAATACTATAATAGTATATACATATTTCCCATGTTTCCCAAAATATACAAATATACAATAATGTAATGATGTTATTAATAATGCTGTAAGCCATTCCCATTTCAATGTTATCAGTCACTTCTGATAGATGGATCTCTCTTCAGGATTATGGGGAGTGTAGTATCTCACTGGAAATTATTCAATTCGATTTCTCTATGAAGGAAACTGAATTGGATTTTTTTTTTTCAGACCCCAACTGTTGCGATCTACTGGGATGCAGTCAAAGACTTCACTGCACCCTGGGAAATAAGGAAGGAAGGAGGTCAAAAACCCAGAAGACAGAAGAGTAATAGCTGGCATGCTGAGAGATAGATTGAGAGCGGGGAAATCCAAGCGTTAGACTTACGAGAGCATGCAGGAAAACTGTGGTTAATCTGTTCCACAACCTCAGCCAGATCAGAGTTACTGTTAGCACACTGATGGAGAAACTCCTCTGAAGACACACACAGAATACACTCAACACATTAATACAGAAAGAAGTCCATCAGAGCCCTCAGTATAATCACCCAGTGTTGTGTGTGTGTGTGTGTTTATCTGCACCTGGGAGCTCGGCCTGTCCTGCTGTATCCTGATGGAGAGAGCCAGAAGAGGACGAGCCATTTAACTCAGGCTGGAAAGAGAGATAGGCATGATTTCAAATCAGCATAACCCTAACTGATAGTAATACACTTACAACACAGTATCAAATATTGAAAAATATATTAGTGCTTCCATCATTACTGCCTATAGAAATCAAACTGGCCAGAAATGTCTGGCTGGAATGTCAGTCTTATTTGCCTTCTTGGATATTGAGTTAGATTGTGTTTATTTAGCTAAGAGCCTTTGACAAGGCTATCTGGCTAAACCGAAGCCCAGTGCGCTGAGTCAGGCCCTCAGGAGACCCAATAAATGACTGTTACTCTAAATCAGGGCTCACTGAATGCCTGCGCTTGATTCACAGCACTATTGGCACTGTTGGACTCACTGGCATTGCCCGTTAGACCATGAAGCCCATTGAAGGATAGAACAATAGCAGTTTATAGAGTGCGGTAGAGCTGGAACTGAAGCTGACAAGTGAATGTTAGTCTCAGCTTCACATTCAAGGGACGGTTCAGGGACGGGTTGGTGCATATTCAAAAAAACGGGAAAGCCTACGAGAACAGTTCTTGGCCAGAATTAGATGCTAGGCTTTAGTTCCAATAATCAAAAAAGCTACACGAGATTCAAACTGTATTGCGACACAGTGCTGCAGGGGTGACATATTTTTGTTGGACAGCCTTAAAGTTAGCATCAGCCAGGCTCCCATGACAAAAACCCAATATGATTTTTCAAATGGTTTTTGGATTACCACATAAAACATGCTCTGTGAATAAAAAAAGCCAATGATTCTTACACATTTTCATCAAATTTTGTATATAGCCTAAATACAATTGCACATAACAACAAAAACAAAACAAAAAAACTATAAAAAAACTAAAAACTAAAACAAACCAAAAATAAATAAATAATTATTTTATGAGGTAGAAAATAATATGTAGCTTGTGTTCACCACAGACCTTTTTCAGGCATTCAACCAAACTTGTGTGAAAACGGATTCCAGTAGAGTTTGACATTATCATGTTGCTAAGCTAATGACATGCTACTCTAAGCAGCTGTTTACACAACACGGTTTTCAACTAAAAAATTGAAACTTTTTATGCATTTTAGCCGTGCAGCTTAGGGGCATGGACGTTTGAACTTTTGAAAATGGGTTTCAAAGTGCAAAGTGCACAATACAGCTTTTTTTTGTCATTTTCGCAAATCCGTGTGATACGAGAAGAGAATGAGTACATTGTTATATTTATAATCAATTTCTCATCTGCCATTTCCCATCTGCCTAAGAATTTGGCCACAACTAATAATTTTAAAGGCTGAAATACATAACTTTTCAAATCTGATTTGATTTTATAACACTAGGCAACATACACTTTGTAAATGGTTGCAGAGGAAAAACTAAGGAGCACACACTAGCAGTCCATCAAGCCATCCCAAACACAACAAACTCTTGCAGAAATGAGCCTCGTTGTGTTTTTCTGCATAAATCTGTCACCCAACGGCCTAAAATCTGCAGACTGGCTCTGACTTCTGGCAACAAGTGTCTACTCCTCCAGACTGAAAATCGAGGCACAAGTCATGTCGTGCATTTCAGCTTTTAGAAGGTAAAGTTTTGCTGCCTAGCACCTTTTAAAATGACTTCTAGGGCGGCAGTTCACTAGCGAGTGTGATACCTGATGCAGCTGGCGTAGTCGGTAGAGCTGTGATTCCAGCTGTTTGTTATGGTCCTCCAGTATCTGCATGCGGGCCTCCAGCCGTCCCTTGTGCTGTCGCAGGAGTTTAGCTTCAGCTAACAGGTCAGCTTCCTCAGGGGTCCCGCCAACAGCTGTGGCCCCCGCGCCGGGCTGACCGTGCTGCTGGCGCAACTGTTCATACTCCCTCTGCAGGGTCCTGACCACGGACAGACAAAGAGAATGTTTATAAGCCATATATAACACCGGCTTTTGGTCTATTGTGAGTTTGAGTTATGACTGTCGGATGCTGCGCCAGGTTCTTTTATGTTCTTGCTTTGAAAGGCAATGAAGAAAAGTGAACCTATAGGGACCTGCAGCCAAATTCAGCCTATTGTTAGAAAGCTAAAGAACAGTCCATTGCCAAACACATGCTAAACAGATGCAAATCATAACCAGACTAATTATAGTGAGACTCTGCCACTGAATAATTTTAACCTTAACATTAATAACATTAATTACATTAAAAGTTAAACCATTATTTATTGTATGAATGGGAGAAACTCCAGTTTACAATGGCAATGCCATCTGTTAGAAGCTCTGGTTCCCATCAAATCAGTTATTGTCCTGAGACTCGTGCTACATTCATCCCAAGATTAGTATTTGGTGAGATAGACTTTTTAATTCGAATGAACAGCTGTTAATGCATCTGTTTAGACTGACACAAACATTTGCATGACATAATTAGAACTGAGTTTTTGGAGTCGTATTCAAATCTATTTTCCAGTGCACTGCAAATAAAACAGACTGAATTTTGAATTGTGGAAGCCTTTCTGCCATATTTCACACTTTTTATGATTTTAAAAGCTACTTTAGTGTAAAACAAAAACAATATTTATGGGACAGCTTTCCTTGAAAAGGACTTCCGATCATTCAGCTTAAAGATCACAGCTAAACTTTAGTCTCCACTTGCTCATTGTTAAACACTGCAATATTCCATAAAAAATAAGAATTGTCTGTTTTGATTTCATGGTGTGTTTGATGTGGACATCAATTATATCTGTAACCTACCGCTGCTCCTCCTCCAGTCGTGCTATGATCCGCTCCAGCTCTCCTCGCTCCTCCCTCTCCACAGCCTGCAGGATCTGGGCGGGGCTCTGGAGCAGGTAGGCAGGTCTGTTAGTGTTATGGGCGGGGCTCCTGCTGATGTGGGCGGGGGTTTGGGGCTGGCTGAAGGATGAGCCCTCCCCTCCCAAAGTCTGACAGTACTGCAGGATTAAAGCGTGTTCCTCGTCCCTACAGAACAAGAGAAACATTCGATTTTTACATTTTGCAGCATGAGTTACGTAAAATCTGCCACCACAACTTTCTATGATATTCTGGGGATGGTTGCATAAACTGCTTAGACTAGTCTTAAAAAGTTAGTCATCTAAGCTCTAAGCATGAGCAACAGTCACAGCAAGGCTTGCAGACCTGCAGCCGTCACAGCATGTAAACTGTTACAGACAGAAGCATAATTAAGATGTTCTTTTATGCCACAGCGGGATCCAAACGCTGAGATTCGACAAGCTGACAGGTTAAAGTGAGTCTGAGTGAAAATAGGAGAGAAGGTATTGGATGTGTGCTGTCCAAACAGCTGTGTGCATAATGAGTCTCAGGTGTGTGTTCACATGCTCCCCGGCGTCTGAATGCAGCACTCATCTGGATGCACACACACAAAGACTAATCAGAGAGATTACATGGGCACTGCATCACAGGGTCTCTGCTAACAACCTGCCAACACCAGCAGATGCTGGATAAAGCAGCCACACACGGCTGACACAACACACACAAGTATCTTTGCATTCCCTGAAAGAAAGGGGAGCACTTGCAAAACAGCAGAAGAAAAGTGTTAAAGCTTTAGCTGGGATGATACAGTGACACATGGGTTGAAAACACACTGAAAACACACACAAGCCACACTTCAAAATGTGTGAATTTCATTGCATTATATAACATATCAAAGTGTCATCTGCTAACAAATGCTTCAAAAGCTTTTCTCATAATCAGCTTCAAGTTTCTGAGCTATTTTGCAATTACTCTAAACTGGTGGTCTGGAACTTTTATTTATTTTATTTTTTTGTGATTTTAGATACAATGAGTGAAGTCTTTATGTATCTAGAGGTGTAGTTCACATCAACTATGACATTAATTATTTAGGGATTATTTTAATTTGATATTTATATGAGGTAATGATATTCAGACATTTTTAAGTATGGGTTAAATAACAATACTTTTTGGTATAAATGAATATCAATTAATAACATTGTGAATTAGATAGAACTGGCATGAAATGTTTGGGTCATTTTGAATAATAATAATTTAAAAAAGCATATTTTTAACATCATTGAGTTGTTTTCTTCATATTTTTGAATACCAATGAAGCAAAACAAATATACATTAAGGTACGATTTAAGTGTAGAATGTATGGTAAGTTTACTTTTAAATAAATTACTTAAAATGCTTATAAATAAAATGGTTTATATAAAATAATAAACATATTGAAAAAAAAAAAAATAAAGCAAAAAGGCAAACAAAGTTACAGTGAAAATATTTCCCTTAAGTAAAATATTAAGTAAAGTTATTTCTTCTTTCTGTGTACTTGTTTGGGATATAAATGAATATTGTTCAATCATTTCGTGAATCACAGTTTGTCATATTGCATTAAAAAACTAAGCCTATTTGCATTACTTTTAATGACAATGAATCACAATTTTTTATTACTGTAATGCAAAAGAATCTCATACTCAATACTGCAATATATATAGTATTATATCAAATAACTCAACTAATATTGAGTTTACTAATAAATTAAAATGATATTCATGTAATATATATATGCAAGAGAAGAAAAGAGCAATCTCAAAAATTAAAACTCAGTCATTATATATATGATATATGTCTGAGGTATATCAGTGCAGTCTGGCAAATACTGTAGAATAAAGGGAAAAAGGGCATTTGAGAATAAGCTGTTTGTGAGAGAACTGAAGTGTTGGTGAGAAGATGGCCAGAGATAGAGAGGTATAGAGAGATGAAAGAGAGATGAGTGCAGGTGCCATGTCTGTCTCCAGCAGCATCAGTCAAGAGTCTGTGTCCCAGCCGTCACATTTAATCTCAAACACCATCAGACGAGAAACTCACCCGACGACTCCCGTCTCCTTCCCTTCATCCTTCTTTCATTCAGCTCTCTTTCACAATTGGCAAACCCGTCTGCCTTGCTTTCAGGTTTGATCGCTTGAAAGTTTCTTTGGTTTCTTTATTGTAACACTCAGGAATGTTTATTTGAAGAATAACAAACATACACAAATGCTAAAAATTGCGTTCGACTGCTCAGCAGTCAAGGTTTCACAGCCTCAGATAAATATTCAGACCCCCACCTCTCATATATCAGATATCTACAAAACCTGTGTGTGGGTGAATCATGGGGAGCTTGCCATGCACAAGACATATTTCACTACAAATATCAAAAGAAATATGTAAAAAGATCAAAATGACAATTAAAGGTTTAGTTCTCTTCCAGAATAAAAAAATCCTGGTATTTTCATCAACCCTATGTCATACAAGATGTTCATGTCTTTCTTTCTTCAGTAGCAAAGAACTTAAGGTTTTTAAGGAAAACATATAATGGACACTATGCATGATACCAGCCGAGGAATATGGATCTTATCTAGACTGTGATTTTCTCCAAAAAAAAAAAGAAAATGAGCTAGTGCTCATCTTGCACTTGCTCTGCGATGCACGTTCTGCATGACGTAATCCCGTTGGTAATTCACGCGTGGTTTGCTCTTCGTCTGTGTACTCCGGTTCAGAAACATAGGGTGGGGCAAAAAACATCTCATTTTCTCCTCCAACTTCAAAAATGATCTGGTTTTCCTTTTTTTTGTGAAGGGTGATTGACTTTCTTTGCATGTTCTCTTTGTAAAAGCTGGGTTGGTGCTTCTGCGTGACCTTTCCAACGTGATTGTGTAATGCATGAAGTCAAGCTAGTGCAAGACCAGCGTTTGTGGTTAAAAAGTATATAGATGTTTTTTTTTAAGAAAATGACCAATGGTTTCGCTAGATAAGGGATCGTGCAGAACCCTTTGAAGGTGCACTTTGGACCTTCAGCCCATTGGTTCCCTTCGAAGTCCATTATATGGAAAAAAAATCCTGGAATGTTTTACCTAAAAAACATTAAATTCTTTGCGACTGAAGACAGAACGTGATGAACATCTTGGATGACATAAGGGTGAGGAAATTATCAGGACACTTTTTATTCTGGAAGTGAACTAAACTAATAAAAACACATCTATATCAAAAGGAAAACCTATATTATTTTAATTGTAAAGTATTTATGCATCAAAGAAGTATTATTTACTTTTGGAAAACTGAAATTTCTTAACGTTTTTCTTTTGACCTTTTGGGCGTTTAATGTGACTTGCACATATTTTCTTGCTATTTCGGCATGTGTGAATGTACAGGTGACCTTGTTCAGTGTAAACATTCGACAACATATGGCGGTAATGAAGGAAAGAGAGTTTCAATGTTTGATCTCTCGTGTAGCATCAGTGCAGATTCGAGACACGGACCTCCCTCTGTGAGGAGGAAAATCAGGCTACGGCTTATTAGCTCTCTAATTATCATACACTTGTTCTGTGAAGGACACCCGCTGAGCTCGCCTGGACACATCCACAACAGTATAAAACGAGCTCTGAAGGCTTTAAAGATGTGGGCATGATGTGCCAAACTCTTATAGGGACATATTCTGCACTTTTGAAGCATTTCAAGTTCATTTTCCACCCTCCCACTGACGCTCAGGATTAAACCAGCTGCCTAAATGTTGAAAAATAGTGACAAAAACCTGTCCAGAAGTTCCTTCAGTGTAAATGTAAAGTGATACTTGTCAAAATAAACACCTTTAATTAATATTCTCATAAACTCATGTTCTAGAAAGAGACTTCAAGCAACTTTACTTGTTCACTTTTTTCTTACTTCAATGTTCGTCTTTCCTGATGAATCAATTGTTTCTCTTTCAGGGATGTTGCTTTACTTGCATTTCGTTTCAGCTTTCCAATTTTCTGCTTTCACTCATTGAATATTTTGACTTTATTTTGCTTTTAGAAAAACTAAACAATAAACGATACTAATTTAAGTCAATGAAAGCTTCCAAAAGGAGCGCTGTTCCCAGCAGGTCCATTAGTAAAACAGTCACAGAGAGCGTGACAGGGCCGCTCTCCTTGTTATCAGCCCATTACTCACTCCACCTGTCTAACTCTCACACAGGACTGAGCCGATACATTTCACAACTCAAACACCTCTACACTACTGAAACAGTGCTGGAGTGTTCAGCCTGCCCGAAGTTATGTCTGAAATATAACTGTCCAGATGGACGGACCCAAGAGGAGAATGCTCAAAACAGGAACTCGGATTTAAAGGAAGCGAAGAAGTTTTGTAGCTGTACTATTTCACTGGAAGGAGGAGAGACAGATCTGGAAAGCATTCAATCTGAGCACTGAAGAACAAGACACTAACAGAAAACCACATCACTGCCTACAACTCCCACAGGACCCGGGAGAGAGCAGAAAGAGAAGCACAAATTGGAGACAAAGCAATCGCATGCTCCCTTTCTCTCAGTGCAGATGAGATTTCACATCAGACAGCTGCTGTTTTACACCCCGGGGCTGAGACGAGACAAAAGGGGTACAGGAGACGTCCCGCTTGTGTCTGTGATTCTGCATGGGCTGCATTGATCAGCTGGAGTGTAAACAGAGTTCATAAGCTCTAAGGGCAGGAACGAGAAATGAGAACGCTAACATGAGTGTGGAAACAAACAAAGCTTAAGAGAAGACCATGCAGATTGAGAGAGAAAACTAGGGGGGAAAGAACTGTGGCTTAGTGGTTAATAAATGCTACCCAAACACACTGAGCTTTGGTGCTCATGTGGGAAATGTGGGTTCAAATCAAACTTTTGTCCCAGTTCAATTATTGAACCAGAGTCATTTTTGGTACACATCAAGCAGGACATGCATTGAACCTTTGGATTCCGAGTCCGAATCTCTAATACATTAAAATAATGCATAATTATTAACATTTTAATATCTCAAATGGTTAAAACATGACCAAAAACACGGGACATTCTGACACAAATGTTTAGTCACGATTTTTGATCCCATTTCAATTCTTGTGTAACAGTCTGCAAAAACACTAAAGGCACGATGAGCATTGGTGCTCATGTGGAACATACAGGTTTGAGGGTGGACCTTCAATCTGTTCTGATCCTGTAACTCCTCCTAACATCCCGTCACTCTCTTCTATGGCCATTTATAAAAAAATACTCCCAAAAACAAAGATGAGTTAAAAGACATTGGCGACATAGTGCAACGTTAAGTTCAACGTTCTGGACAAATTATGCTTTGAATCCAGCTCAGATCCCATTCGCTCTGTCTTTCCTGTCAAACTCTAGAACAGCTGTAGAATAGAAATGAGGCAAAAGTCCCAAAATAAATAAATAAATAAATAAATAAATCAGAGCTAGTGGGTTTTAATGGCATTTTCGAGTGGTGAATCTTCCCTCCTGCACTCAATTAAACCCAACAGATAATGCCATTACACACCAATCCATCACAAACATTGTAATGAGAAAACACTAAATTCTCTCTCTAAACCTCAAACGCAAGAGCAAATATTTGATGCTAAAGAGAGTGCTAATGCATTAGGTACAGAGATAAACGAGGTGTTAGCGGGACAGCAAGAGGAATGGAATTAGTTCCATCTTCTTAGAAGAGACGGGGAAGAGAAAGAGACAGCGAGAAGTAATTCGATTCATGAGGGATGTTAATAAGATTATTTTAACACCACTTTGCAAACCCTCAGCAAACAGAAAACCAAAAGTCACAAATGTTTGTGTCTGTCCTGGAAAAACTGACCATCATCTGATAATCTTCATTAGCATCATTGCAGTCATACTGATGCAACAGTGTGCAACTACACAGATGCTCACACACACTCACTCACACACACTCTCTATGGTAAACACTCTCTGACAGGACAAATCTTCAGGTAGTGTTTGAGGAAGCAGAGGATGATTGCTCATTAGAAGTCAGAACGTCCCTCATTGGCTTTAAACAATAATCGCTCTCAATAAATAAGCGTGTGTGTAGGTTGTTTTATTTATCACCAGAAGTGAGAAATCTGACAGAATGTTTCTTATAGAATATCTTCGAGGATAAAATGAATGCAAGCATATGATATACCCGTATAATATCCAGCATTTCAAAACCATTGATTTATTTGTGGCGGCCTGCCACAATATCAAAACTGACCACCACAGACTGATTTTCCAAAAGGCTTTGATTTTGTTAAATAAACATTAGCACTGCAGGCATTTGTTTGTTAATACAGGTGCATCTCAATAAATCAGAATTTTGTGGAAAAGTTCATTTATTACTCATGTATTAAATTAATTCATTGCACACAGACTGAAGTATTTTAAGTCTTTGGTTCTTTTAATTGTGATGAATTTGGCTCACATTTAACAAAAAACCCACCAATTCTCAACAACCTCAACAAATTAGAATACTTCATAAAACCAATAAAAAAATTAAAAAAAACACATTTTTAGTAAATTGTTGGCCTTCTGGAAAGTATGTTCATTTACTGTACACATACTCACTACTTGGTAGGGGCTATTTGCTTTAATTACTGCCTCAATTCAGCGTGTCATGGAGGTGATCAGTTTGTGGTACTGCTGAGGTGGTCTGGAAGCCCAGGTTTCTTTGACAGTGGCCTGCTGCAGCTCATCTGCATTGTTTGGTCTCTTGTTTCTTATTTTCCTCTCGACAATACCCCATAGATTCTCTCTGGGGTTCAGGTCTGGTGAGTTTGCTGTCCAGTCAAGCACACCACCACCATGGTCATTTCAGTGCTTTGACAATGTGGGCATGTGCCAAATCCTGCTGGAAAATGAAATCAGCATCTTCAGAAAGCTGGTCAGCAGAAGGAAGGATGAAGTGCTCCAAAATTTATAGGTAAACGGGTGCATTTGACAAAACCATCAGATGACATTGCACACCAAATCATCACAGACTGTGGAAACTTAAAACTGGACTTCAAGCAACTTGAGCTATGAGCTTCTCCACACTTCCTCCAGACTCTAGGACCTTGGTTTCCAACCTTGGTTTACTCTCATCTCGAAAGAGGACTTTTGACCACTAGGCAGTCCAGTTCTTCTTCTCCTTAGCCCAGGTAATATGCCTCTGACATTGTCAGTGGCTTAACAAGAGGAATATGACAACTGTGGCCAAATTCCTTGACACGTCTGCATGCCTTGACCCCAGCCTCAGTCCATTCTGTGAAGTTCAATCAAATTTTTGAATGGATTTTGCTTGACTATCCTCATAAGGCTGCAGTTCTCTCAGTTGGTTGTGCATCTTTTTCCTTCCACTCAACTTTCTGTTAACATACTTGGATACAGCATTCTGTGAACAGCCGGCTTCTTTGGCAATTAATGTTTGTGGCTTACCCTCCTTGTGAAGGGTGTCAATGATTGTCTTCTGGACAAATCTTCCCCATGATTGTAGGTCTGTGCAAATTTTTTTTTCCGATTTTCATGCGCATCTCATCAGTAAAGACGCTCCTGTAATTAGTAGTATGTCTCCAGCACATGCGTTAAGATCAGGGTTCCCAGGTTTTCACAAAAAATCCTGCCCAGCTGCTTCTCAAAACTAGTCCAAAACTAGCCCAATCACGTTTCCAGGAAATTCCCCGATAAAAATTGCAAACCCGGGGTTAAAATATGTGTGTTGCCAAGTCTGTGGTTGTTTGGACAGGACCAAATGTACAATAACACCAAATTTTGACAGCTAAGCAAATGTAAGTGTGTGTGTGTGTGTGTGATTGTTTGCTTTGTGAGAGACTGTGTGCTTTATTTTTAATTCTGTGCTTCATATCAACTGACAGTGTGTGTGTGTGTCATCATTCACATTAGCTTTTTTATTAATTAGATTTCAAGCATCATGTACCGCCTCTGTACCTGCATTGATACTGCTCATAATAAGCTTTCTTTACAACAATCTTATGAAGAGTTCAGATGTCACAGGAAGCTTGAACCCATGTGTACATACGGTATGTGAGACTGAATAAAAGTGTGTGCTTGTATCTGCTACTGGAGGTTCATTTCTTTGATTAAGATCCGCAGCGTGTCTGATTCCTCTCACTGCTGCACTCTGTCCATCTCTTTCTATTCGTTCCTTTCATCAGCAGAGATATGAAACATCAGAGTTTGTGTTCCTCAATGTTCCCAATCTTAAAGGGCTCAGATAATCAAAAGCAGGGTTTTTTTTTTTAACCTTTTTTGAAAAATAGTGCAAACGTGCACTCAAACACAAAACTAAACTGCAAAAATGGCTCATTCAGAATCACAATCTTTAAAAAAAACCCAAAAGATTTAACTTTTTGACTGATTCATCAAAACAATAGGAGACATTTGTGTGTGAATAAGACTTTGTACATCCTGCAAAAACAATGCATTTCAAAACATGTTTTGTGTGATTGTATTAGTATCCTGTCTTTCAGACTACACAATCGATTATAATAGAGGTCATTAACATATACAAGTCTTGAAAGTACAATTGCAAATTTTGCTTGTTTAATTCAAAAGCTGGGAAAGAAGAAACTAAGAAGCTGTTTTAGTGCAATAAACATTGACTTGAGTCGTTTTTAGAGTAAATACCTTCTCTGCTGATCTCTCTCACTTCAGCACTTTGAATAGGAGTCCATTTCATACTAATCATTTCCCAATACACTCTCTCTCTGTGGATCTCTTTGTCTGTCTATTTGATTCTGTATCGGTCAGCACTGAGACCTGAAGGATCTGATTCAGACTCCACCGGCACCAAAGCAAATAAGAAACATGGCAGCATTTATTTATATGGCTCTTTACTGTTCAGCCAGACTGCAGGAGACACCGGTTAAATACACACAATTCATACCTGTTAAATTAATTTGTTAATGTTTCTTACTACCTAGCAACTGCCCAGAAGACCCTAACAACCCCTTGAAATACATAAGCAACCACATTTCACCCTGTCAGAATTAATTTAAATTACATTACATTATTTTTAAAAGTTATTTTTTTAATACAATAATAACATAAAATAATTACATTAATTTAATTATTTTATCATTTAATTTTGACAGATTAATTCTTATTCTTCTCAGAACATCTAACCTAACTCTGAATGTGCTCAAAACATTATGACTGTGATACAGCTTCGTTCACATGTAACATAACAAATATAACTTTATTCAATTTCTTAAAGGTACAGTTCATCTTCAAGTTGTTTCAAACCTGTATGAGATTCTGTTAAGCACAAAATAAGATATTCTGGAGAATGTAGGTAACCAAACAGTTGCTGGTAGTCACTGATTTCCAAATAATATGGATGCCAATGGCTACCATCAATTGTTTGGTTACCAACATTCTTCAAAATATGTTCTTTTGTGGTGGAACAAGTGAAGGGTGAGTAAATGATGACAAAATTTTCATTTTGTGGGATGCCTATCCCTCTAAGCTGAATCACCATAATTTCACCAATGTATTCAACAACCTCCTGGACAGCAACCAGTGTGGCTTCAGAAGTGGACATTCAACCGAAACTGCCCAGTTCTCAGATGTTGAAGCCCTAAGACTGGCAAGAGCAGCTTCCAAATCTCCAACTCCAATCTACAACCAAATCTCTCAACACAGTAAACCACCAGATCCTCCTGTCAACCCTCATGGTAAAGGGGATCTCAGGAACTGCACTCCAGTGGTCCGAGTCTTATCTCTTAGATAGGTCCTTCAAGATATTTTGGTCACAACATCTAGCTACTGGGGTGCCTCAGGGCACAGTTCTTTGACCACTTCTCTTCTCTATCTACATGACATCACTAGGTTCTGTAATTCAGAAACATGGCTTTTCTTAGTCTAGCTCTCATTCCATCATGATGATCTGACAATAGCTGCTCGAATCTCAGCTTGTCTAACAGACATTTCTTGCTGAATGAAGAGCCATCACCTTCTTGTGCTTGTGGTTTCAACAAACCCATCACTTCATCACAATTTCACCATCCAGCTAGGCAAATCAACCATAACACCTTCCAGGAAAGTCAGGAATCTTAGAGTTGTGACTGATGATCAGCTGAATTTCTCAAATCACATTGTTAGAACTGCCCAGTCCTGCAGATTGGCTGTATTTAGCATCAAGAAGATCATGCCCTTTCTATCAGAACATGCTACAGAAGCCCTTGTTCAACGCTCTCTTGGCAGGTCTTTAAGCTACTGTAGTTCTATCAAACCTCTGCAACTAAACCAGATCATCAGTTTTCACTGGCTACCAATAGCCACTTTACCCTTTACCAAAATTCACTATTTCTGTTCGGACTTTTGTACCCTCTAGAAGCTTGCGTTCTGCAAGTAAACAGTGCATTATGGTGCCTTCCCAAAGAGACAAATCACTTTCACAGACTTTTACCTTAACTGTTCAATGCTGGTGGAAAGACCTGCCCAACTCAATCCCAGCAGCTGAGGCCTTGACCATCTTCAAGAAACTGCTAAAGACACATCTTTTCCATCAACACTTGACTCTATAACACTAGCATGCTCTTTATATTTCTATTTATCTACTTTTCATTTATAAAAAAGACCCTCTAGCACTTGCGTTTTCTTATTCTTTTTCTAATCAATGTAATTGTTTTCTTTTTATTTCTCTTTTGTTAGTTTGATTGCTTATATTTTCATCGTTGTAAGTCACTTTGTATGAAGCGTCTGCTAAATGACTACATGTAAATGTATAAACGTACTCAGTTCAAGCATGGCTTCTAAATGGAAAAACCTTACATTTACAGTAAAATAGTAAAGAGTTTAGAGACTCACATGCTTCCAGTGGCCGAGCTGCTGTCGGTGGGCAGAGAGCCATTAGATCGCTCCATCTGTGCCAACCTGAACAGACAAAGACCCAGACCAAAACAGGATCAATATGACAGTATCACACTGTTTATTAGCATTAAAAGGATGCAGCTTATGGATTTAGGTTTGTGTACCTCCGAGGCTCCACAATGACTGAACATGTTTATTTATGTGTTTCTTGATGGATGAGAATATAAAACTATAAAAATGTAAATTCAAAGTACAGTACGCATTCTGGTATGACCAAGTGGGTTGGATACAACCAATCAAAGCTCAATACTGAATAACTCTGCATTGTAAATTTGACACACACACACACACACACACATTCAGAACTGAAGACTTGTCCCGACGGATTACCATCTCATAGAGTTCCTATGGGATAGAGGCTTCAATAGTAGTCTATATTCATAATCCCATAATAACTTTCTGTCTGTGTGATAAGGACACTGAAAGAAACTAGCTGATGGTGAGAATCCTTTACTGTAAGTCTTTATGGGTAGAAGGTCAGTGCTGGAAGCAAACTATGTTTTTTTTTTTTTTTTCTTTGAATGGGTGTAAATGAAATTGATAGTGCCTAATATACTGTATATGGCACCAGATTAAATTGGCTTTGGCAGAGAGTCTGAGGTCTAACAGAGCGTGTGTGTGTTTATATTGCTCCTCTGTCACCACTTTCATTTGTGGTGTTGCAGTAGGACAGCATGAGGACAGCATGAGGACAGCTAATCTTATGATACGTTTACAGTAAATCACTGAATACTGTAAATACTAACTCTAACGATGACAAAGAATGTGAAATTAAACAAATACTACAAATTACAGAACAATTAGTACTTTATCAATCCCAAATTAATCACTTTAATTTTAATTAATTTAGTATTCGTTGCTAATAATCAGTATTAATGATTATTGCTAAATTTGTAATATTAGTTCTTATTGGTGCAAGGGTAGAAACGTCCATGTGCATATATATCATGTTAATGTTGTTGATGATAATATTTAATTATTACATTAATTCACCTATTACATTAAATGGCCTCACATGCAAGGGAACTGCTACAAAGAATATTGCACCTGAAAGAACCATTCACCGGATCATCAAGAACTTCAAGGAGAGAGGTTTGACGGCAGTGAAGAAGTCTTCAGGACGTCCCAGAGTGTCCAGCAAGCACCTGGACTGTCTCCTCCTGAGGAGTCAGCTACAGAATCATGTCTCCAGCATTGCAGGGGTTGCTCAGGAATGGCAGCAGGTTGGTGTGAGAGCATCTACACACACAGTGAGGCCAAGACTTTTGGACAATGGTCTGGTAAGAAGGGCAGCAAAGAAGCCCTTTCTCTACAGGAAAATGTCAAGGACAGACAGAAATTCTGCAGCAAGGATTGGACAGCAGAAGACTGTTGCAAAGTTATTTTCTCTGAAGAAGCTCCCTTTCAATGGTTTGGGACATCTGGAAAATCGGTTGTTTGGAGAATAAAAGGTGAATGCTACCACGAGTCCTGAGTTGTGCCAACAGTGAAGCATCCTGACACCATTCGTGTATTGGGTTGCTCTTCAACCAAGGGAGCAGGCTCTCTCATAATTCTGCCCAAAAACACTGCCATGAATAAAGAATGGTATAAAAATGTCTTGTAATGGTATAAAAATGTCTTGTAAGAGTGACTTCGTCCAACGATCCCTGAGCGATTTGGTGATGATCCGTGCATTTTCCAGCATGATGAAGTACCATGTAACAAAGCAAGATTGATAAAGAAGTGGCTTGAAGATCATTACATTGAAATTTTGGATCTGTAGTCAGGCAACTCCCTGGATCTCAATCCCATAGAGAAGCTGTGGTCTGTCCTCAAAAGGTGAGTGGGCAAGCAGATGCCCACAAATCTTGATCATCTCTGAGAACTAATAAGGCAAGAATGTATCGCCATCAGTCAGGACATATGCTTACTCCACAGAAGGTCACAGAAACTGCCTTTCCATGCACATACAGTATGCACCTAAATGACGCTAAAAATGATCATTTTTATGAACAACTATTCATTTCCTTTCTTAACTCAATCATATATGTTACCCACACATTTGACTATCATGTTCTAATCACTTATTGTGTGTGTATTTTAATAACTATTGAATAGTTTATAGGATTATATTCATATTGGGTATGTATGAGTGTGAAAATTCATGCTTTAAACATTTTTATCAATCAATAATTTATCAAATGTATCATATTCTTGTTATAGAATTTATGTCCAAAATTATACTCTGCAAGAGCGGAAACGTTCGTACCATGTGATTGATAAGATGACATTTGATTTATCTATGGGGGTGAAGAAACATTGCAACACCCAAGCAAAGACAATATCTAATTGGTCAAGACAACATTTGAGGTGTGGCCGAAAGGCCAGTTTAAATACTCAGGACACCATCAAGCTTTTGCTTTTAGCTTTTGCTTTTAGTTATGTCTGCTTTTAGCCTTTTAGCTTTTTAGTCATTGCTTTGAGCTACGCTTTTAGTCATAGCTTTTTAGCACTATTTGAGCATGCTAGAACTTATATTCTTCTACATTCGTTTATTTTCTTTTCCATTGAGAGTTTTGTGTTCTGAGTTAAGTTTTGTTAAGCCGTGTCTCAGAGTCTGACCTTGAGTACTTGCCTAAAACTACAACCAGTCCACAACTCCACGTCTTCAGACAATGCACAACCACGGGCTTCACTTCAACGACCACTGAACTTCCAGCCAATCAGAAACCTCGGGAAACACCCTTTTTTAAACAGGCAATGCAAGTAGCATACCTCCAGACTGAGCTTAACTGGTGTTTCTAATATAATTTTAACCTCATTGAGGAACTCAATGCGAGGGTTAATTAAGTGATTGATGGTTGTTTATGTCTATGTACATCCACGTATTGAAACTTGGGATTTCACATTTTTATTTTCTGTAACTCATTCTTTCCTAACTTTCTATCTTCCTGCAACTTGTGTGAATGTGTGAGTGTGAGTGCGTGTGCTTGTGTGTTAGTCTTAGATTTATCTAATAAAGCCTTATTCATATTGAAAAGAGAAGTATCTTGTGTTTTTTGCTTACAAATTAATGTCTTAAACTGCCGATCTTGTTACTGTGCTAATTTATAGTGTATTTACTATATTTGGATATTAATATCCAGTGCAGAGTTGACGTTATATGGCTCGTTAAATGAATCGCTGGCCGTCTCAGTGATCAGCCATAAAACAGTGATTCTGTCCAAATTCCCTTTAAAATCTTAAATGATTCTATTTGGGCTAAATTGACCTGTTTCCTTACATGTTTTTGCCAATAAAAGCCTTTAAAACGTATTATATGCTTATCACTGCTTTTCAGTATACCATAGAAACGTGGAAAAAAATAATCTACAAATACTGAAGAAGCAAACTTTGCAAAACAAAACTGATGTCACTGCCAAAACTTTTGTCCATGGCTGTACTTACTCTTTATTGTGGTTAGAAAGGTTCTTTAGATTATTAAAATGTTCTTCACACTAAGACAAAACATAGTTCTCTTAAGAAATGTTCACTAAAAGGAATCTTATTATAAGAAGTGTAATTACACTGAAACAATGTCACCTTAAAATAAATTGTAACCATTTTTTCCCCCTAGCAATACAGATAAATGCAATGGATTTGATAATTCCTTTGACATTTACGCAATTGACAGCCCTAGTTTTAACTTGTCAGACATCTGTAATTATGTTAATTCTTAAATGACATGAATATCAATATAGTTTGTGTACTAAAATGTCAGAAGTGAGATGTACCTGTTGGCGTACTGCCCTATCCGTGAGTGTGTGTCGTCATGAGAGAATTGTGGCGATGGAGAAAGCCTGAAAACAAACACACACATAAACAAAAGCACACTCCAAAAATAACCAATGACAATCATGACTCTAAACATGAAATGTGTCTGATGATCTACAGTGAAGGCCCAGTGTTATCGGGATGGATAAACTGAGAAAGATGGTTAGACAAATAAAATAAAATAAAATAAAAATAAAACAAAAGGTTAAGGGGAGGGGGTGCAGGTGGATGTACTGCATGCTGAAGATGAGGAGGAAGAGGAGGACTGATGGTTGACTGTTGATACTCACTCATACTGCTCCGGACACATGCTGATGAGAGTGACCGGACTGCAAGAGGGAGAAAGAAAGACAAAAACGAGGGGAGAGGGGGAGTGGGGGTAGGGGAGGGAGGAACAGATTTGTTTTAGGGTCAGAGGTTATATAACGTAAATGTCAGATCCACACATAAGGATGTGGAAGAGTTCTAGGGAAAATACTCCTCCATTACTGTAGGGGGCAGTGCAGAATACTGAGAAACACTGGATTAAGAGAATGATTGAAAACTAATTACCAACGTAATGAAATTTCGCCAAATTTCAGCAAGACAATTATTATTATTATTATCTGTCAAAAATAAGGTGAGTAGCCGTGATCAGCAGACGTATGCAGTGTAAATAAGGGGTAAGCGATTTATTCATGATACTGTGTAGTAGGGCTGCACTATGTGTCGTTTAAGCATCGATATCGCGATGTACGAATCCACTATAGTCACATCGCAGGATGTGCGATGTAGGCTGTCGTAGTTGATCTGCTATTCATTAACTGTACGGGCCAGTTGCTCCCCGGCCCTTGATGAATGTGATTCGCGGATTAATTGCACAGCTTAACCCTCATAGAGTGAAAGTTTATCATTGACAGGACTGAAAAACACATGCAAGTTTAACAGGGCAGAGAGAGAGAGAGCGCGAGACAGAGAGAGCGATAGCGTGAGATTGACAGAGAGAGAGCGCACGAGAGAGAGACAGTGAGAGAGCAATCCGTCTTCAAACAACACAAGCGCTGTCTTGCTCTCTCTCCCTAGCGCATATTAATCAATTGACACCATGGTGTTGATGTTTAAATCACTTAAAATGAGAATGTATTTGTGCTCACCCCATTAATTTTTTTCTGAAAAAATATCACAATATATATCGCAGAAAAATAAAATATTGCAATGACATTTTTTCCCAATATCGTGCAGTCCTACTGTGTAGGTAGCTATGCGCTAGCACTATGATGTTTTTCTGGTAATGTAAATATTCTTTGCTTGTTTTCTGTTTGAATAACTGAGGAAATGCAACTGTTTGATTAACTACTCGTTGTCAAACATTTCAAGAACATTATTCCTCTCCTCAGCACCATCACAAGTCCCTTCTGGCAACTCCTAACCACTTGAGAGACCTCTTGAGTTGTCTTAAATAACTGGGAGAGTAAGAATGATTCTTAGCTTTAAGAAATTTGTCATACTTAAGTTTCAAAGTAGGAATAAATTTAATGAATGTTCAGCACTTAAGACTAAAAAAATGGCACATTGAAAAGCTTGTTAAATACGGGCCCAGATCTCCAAACCAATCTTTTATCTTTCATTTATTTTCATTCCAATTCAGTGTCTTTTTATATGAAAACTGTGCTGTTAATCGCACATAGTGCCAAGCGCAAAAGATCAAACGCTCTGCTCCGACTCGACAGGGACAAGTTTAATCTGCGGGAGAACCCTCGTGAACTTCAGTGTCTCTTGGAGATGATGAAAAGTGTTGTCTTTTTTCTTTTAAAGGAAACCATGTATCAGATGAGACGATAATTGCAAGATGGGAAATTCAGGGTTAGATGTTTCATGCTTGTCTTTTTTACGAAAGTAGGGACATTCTCATCTGTCACACTGCAGAATTGAGGCATTTTGGTCTTTTTCACAAGTTGAAACAGCATTGAAGGGTGACGTGGAGATGACAGGTCTAGGATGAGACCCTCAGATGACAGAATGACCTACAAACTTTTCTCGTTTCATGTAGGAAGGTCAAGAGAGGCAGGAAAAGAAAGTTTTTCTTTTTAATAATGTTTGAAAGTTGTTGGAAAGAGCAAAAGTCAAGATGAAATGGCTTTCACAGCTCATTTAACTTTTGTATTCTGACACTAAGAGAGAAAATTGTATCCATCAGGAATTGAGTGGATCAAGAATGGCAAGATTCTGCAAAGGCTTTATTAATAGCAGCCTAAAAGATTATTTGGCTGTTGGTTAAATTCAACATGAAATTAAAATTTAATTTATTTTCGAAATGCATGCATTGATCTTATTTTGATGAAAGATGAACATTTGTTTCTATGGAATAATGTTCGCTTATGATTTGTTTGACCAGGAAAACGTATTAAGAATGTAAAAATGATGATGATTTCATGTTTCAGTTCGGCTGAAGAGGGAGAAATATGAGTCGTGTCAAAGACGAAACACTCCAGTAATCTGGGCTGTTAAATGGCTGGTTTTGGTGTATCACTATGTACAGAGCGCTGGACTCAAAGTAATGAGGGATTCTGTAAATTAGTGCTGACAGAATTAACAAACACCAGCTCGCTAATATAAGTCGGTCAATATTCCCTGGTGCTTCAAAATTTCAAGAAAAGCTTTTGGAAACTGTTCTGAATATATTTCAACCACAGTCATCACTTATTGTTAAATCTCACAAGTGGCGATTGGGTTTACTCATGCTGGTCAAACGTTTGAAAATCAAACGTTACTCTCAGATTGGCTGAATGTCACGCTAATGTGGAACGACAGGAAACCTGTGCAGTGTAAGCAGTCATTTTGGCTCTGCTCATGGGGATTTATAATCAGCACCAACTGAAAAAATGGGTCATCTGCAGTTCCCTGTAATTTAACAGGGCCTGACACAAATTCATGAAATGGTCCCACCGGAAAACCAAAGTGCCTTAATCAACAGTAGTATGGAGATAAGGCAGAAGTGGGAACTGCATAACTCTGTTTTCATGAATTGGCCACACTTGGGCTCTGTTCCAAAAACACTGAACTGCCTGGGGCGGCATTTTAAGTCATCATACAGTAGGCACACTCCCAACACGGAGGGAACATCTTCCAAGATGCCTTCTTTTGTTCAAATTCTAAGCCCACATCACATGTGTCTTTAGCGGAAAATTTATTACGAAAAATTCAGTGGGTAAAAATCCATGCAATTTGACAGGCAAAATAAGAGAATTGATTACGGGCCCTTTTCACATTCCCAGCCTTCTCAGCAGCAGAAGTCACAATAGTTTGGTTAACTTCTATAGTATAGTTTAATTTTTGCATTTCCATTTACCCCAACAGCAAAAATAAAATAAAATAAAATAAATTAAATTCCACGACAGCATTTCCTAGCATTCTTAGTAGTTGTGGAAATGTGTCACAAAAGGGTCTTTTAAATGTAACTAATTACAAAAAAAATCTGTAAAAATAACATTTATTTAATGTTTGTGTGTTGGTTTTATGCATATTACACTGTGTTTTTAGCATTTTGCTAAATCAATTATGCCATAAACTTGAATTTGATGGATCTTTTCAGCTGAAAGTGAGAGTTGAGATATGTGACATATCTTTGCTCATAGCCTTCAAAAAAATCACTTAATAGCTTCTACTTGAGTTAATGTTGCCTTAATGCTGAGTTAATGGAGCGTTCACATTTATTGCTGCTGAGTGAAAGTTTGCATGTGAATTCAAGTCATTCTGTCAGGTATACAATCAGGAGTTTCACATAAAGGCAAATTTTTTTTGCAAATTCAACAAACTTGCCAACAGAAAGCAGCTTGGTTTGATTGACTTAAGTGTTTTGTGCTTCGTTTGTCACTGCACTATTGACAATGGACCTTTGGACACAATTTCACAAATATAACACACCTTTAGAAGGTTGTCAGTAGACAGCCTTCTAGGATTTTAAACAAAGATCACAACCAGCTCGAATCTTAAGAGTAGAGTGTGGATAATCAAATGTGAGCATTTAGAAAGGCAATTCAACCTCTGCTTTCACACAACAGCACAGGCCTCAGTGTAGAGAATATATTTCAAGATATGTATGTATTTCTGGAAAGACAGAAAATCAGCACTATGAAGTGAGACGTGTCGACGTGATGATATTTGAACAGCAGCTGTAAGCAGACAGCCTATATTCAAGGTGTCTGAGGCTTGATTACTGATGCAGCGTGTCATTCAATTCAAGTTGGAATTTCAATCCGAAATTGAGGACTTCTAGTCGTCAGTCACCATTTCTCACTGTTCTCAATAGCTCTTCAAACCTTGTAATGTGAATAAGCTCATTGCGTGAAGGCTAAAGACTGGAGGCGGCAGTAAGACAAAGCCAGAGGACAGTCAAATACAAACAAATTGCAACAGAAATCTACAGAACAACTGTCAAGACGCTTACGTTTCCATGTTGTCTCCCTCGAGGACCGTCTGGACAGGCAGGTATCCCAGGCGAGGGTGCTTGGCGAAATACTTCTTTGAGCGGAACTTGTTTTTTAAGACTTTGGTGAAATCTCGCATGTCTTCTCCTGAGGTGGTCTGAAAATGAGAGAGGCAGACAGATGATGGATGAGGAAGAGGATTTACTTTATTAACAATTGTTCAGAAGCAACTTCGATACAATAAAACCTGAGAGTCACCAGTGGTTTGAACCCCAAGTATTACATTTTGCTGTGTAGGCGTTGGTAGAGAATATTTGTTGACTTATATTTAACTCCTATGTCTTCTAAGTGGGTGACATACAAACACACACTGGCATCATTACTTTTGCTGACAAATGGGAATTGAGGCTGAAGGTTCTCTCCATATTAACTCTGACCTGAAAACACAAGCTTCCACTCCTTTATATTTAGAAGGGCATAAATTAGCAGCGTGTTAGCAGACTCAAGCAGTTTTCACACACGAGGGTTACACGGGTATACACATGCGTGTTTTAGGTCAGTTTGAGTGAAACGAATTATGATGATCCGTCCATCCACACTCATCTCATTCTCCATTTGTCTACTGAGCAGAGCATGGTGTTTCAGTCCAGGATTTTTCTGTACGAGTCACCACACAAAGTCTTCTTAATCTGTACATATTCACCAACCAAATCGTATTTCCCCTGCAGACTGGGAGACCAACCGAAAAACAAGGATGTGACAGCCCATGCATTACAGAGGGATTCTGTCTCTCCTGTTCGGTCTGCTGAACTCTCAAGCCAAACCAAAGACCAGCAGAACCCATGAATTAGAGACATCACGAAAGTTCAGCATGCTGGCTGAAAGCTTAGCTTAGTTTAAGCCTTTTGTGTGAGAAACAGCAGCTAGTAAAATACCAGTGTGGAGACTTGCAGAGTTTGTATACGTAACTGTACAATATTGCTGTTCATCAGCACTTCCTGCAGACTGGGGCATTCATGCAGAATTCATTGTTTTCCAATTTTATGATGGATGGCAACCAGCATTAAGTTGCAATAATGTCATCTGCTATGTTTGAGGGTCAACAAGTGTTACTGGAATGACATTTATACAGTATGTGAAGTATTTACATGATATCAATACTTATTTTTTCATCAACAATAATCAATAATGTTACATTGCAAAAAATATAGAAGTCTTGTATGAGGCAATTATGGTGATTTTCATCGTTTTTGAGCTTGATCCTCCAAAATCTTATGATTCCAGTTAGACTCATTCAGCGAACATGAGCAGTTAGAATAAAATAATAATAATTAAAAATCACTTCTTGTATCAATACATACTGGGTTTTCAACGGTGAAAAAATAAATAAATAAATAAAACAGAAAAATATAATGAATAAATGTTTGGGTGGAGTTTTCATTTTAGAAAGGACTGAAGATCCCGAACAACGCATTACTCATTTACTCTGACACTGGGCTAAAAAAAAAACTCTTTGTATCCCACAACTAATAAAAACCATATCACAACAACAAAAAGCAATATTACCAAAATGAAAAAGCAATAACTGCGTAACAGCTCAACTGAGGGCCATATTTTGTTCAATATTGATCTTCTGCTCTCTGAATACTGATGACAGTATTTACTGTTGAATCAAAGGTAAATTTGGTTTATAGTTATGCGTGTGTGTGTGTGTTTCTGGGATATGTTGGTTTGAAAGGAAAAGAAAGTAGTATCAAGTCCAGATGGTGGCCCTGAATGTCAGAAGTCAACTAGACGAACCCCAGAACCGGATCCCCTGTAAGTAACTAGTCAACTTGATGACCATCGGACCACAAGAACCAGACGAGTCCTCTGCTCAATCTTACACGTGTTTGCAGCATGAAATTAAACCACACCATGCTGGTTTGGTCTGGCCAGAGGAGAACTGACCCCCCGGCTGAGCCTGGTTTCTCCCAAGGTTTCTTCTCCTCTATTTCTGTCACCGATGGAGCATTAGTTCTGTGCCACTTTGATGCCTTTGGCTTCCTTAGCTGAGGACACTTAATTTCTGGCAACATTGTTGACTTGATTGCACAGACACTATTGTAAGAAAACTGAACTAAAGAGAATTACACAACTAAATCAACAAAGAACTGATTTTAATTGGAAAAACGACTCTGTTAGTGTCTTCTTCTTGCATTATTGACAAACTATTTTCCTGTTTGACACTGTAAAGCTGCTTTAACAACCAGTATTGTATAAAGCACTATATAAATAAAGATGACGACTTAAAAGGCATTCTCTTCCTGTCAATGTAAAGGTATGTTGACATTTTTACAACTGCTGGTGGTCTGTGTGATAGAAATCTGAGTGATGAATTCAGGATTACTGCTGCACCGCTGAAAAACATTGTGAACAAATGACCAGACAGAGATGAAGAAATGAGAGTTTATATACAATCAAAACCAATAAATCAGTCACTTCATAATGTTAAATAGCAGGCTGGTGGGCTCCAGTTTCTAGCTCGCACTGTTATAAAACAATTAGTTCTGCTTGAGTCACTTTTTAGGCCAAGCGTCTCTGTCTGTGCACTAAAACGTTTAACTGTATCACTGTATCAATTTCTCTCTAGAATCACAATTTTAAAATGCTCATGTTGTAAAACATTGTTATTTGCAAAGTAAAAGGAGCTGTATAGTGTTGGAAAAGTCACTCGATATTAACAACTTCTTTATAGAACTGTTGTATAAAAGTTATGTTACACTTGTGATCGATATTCTGGGGCCAGAGGTGCTTTTACGTGATGCTTCATAGAACAGCAGCAGAAACTTATTACAGAGTAACCTGGGTTTAAATGCTTTGTTCAAGGTCACAACAATGGCAGAGATCAAACAAGGAACATTCTGGTTACCTGGATTCAACAGTCAATACATATGTTAATTTCTGTAATGTTTGGATATGTGCATTTGCTAATAAGCTTTAGGAACTGCATAGTCTGTTTTTCTAGGGGTGGGAATCTTTTGATACCTCTTGATTTGATTCAAACTGATTCTAACATGTAATAAAAAATACTACAAAAACTGGATATTCATATGTAAAACTAAAACACTGCATAGTCTTCACTGTATGAATAAGAAGAGAGATTTTCTCTAATTAACATTAATGATCAGATGGCAACAAAGTTTCTCCTGTTACTTTAAGAAACGGATGTACGGTTCCTATATACTGATACACACGTGAGTTTTCATGAACTGTTTGTGTTCACTTAGGAAATAACTGACTATCTTTACATTAATAAACCAAACAATGGTTATTTTGGCATAATTATGTGTGTATTTGACCATTCAAGTGCAATAAGCAATGAAAAAGATTAATTCATGATAGCATCGTGGCAATCAGTGCACTCCAGTGTGAGTGAGTGTGTGTGTGTCTGTCAATCCATATTGAGTTCTTTTTCACTAATAACTCTATTTGACCCTGTGCACCTCTTAAATTCTCTATAATAGCATGCCGGAGAGCACCGCATTGAGTTCTTTCCAACAGCTTATTGTGCTTAATAACTCTATTTATGACAAGCATGTCACACTCATTTTCATTCATGCATGTTTCTTTATCAATGTTATATGTCAATAACTTTAAATAGTACCTCAAAGTAACAATAAAAAAATAAAAAATAAAAAATAAACATTATATAAACGCGGTAGTTTTACGGGGTAGTTGTCTGTGAGGGCCTGCCGCTTTTGCTGTTTTGTGTTTGTTTATTATGTTTAAATGTTTGCCTGTTCCTGCCTCCTTCTTCCCAATCTACGAAATTTGCTAAACTCGCATCTCAAAGTCCAATCAAAAACCGGTGGATAAAACCAAGTGTCCATCCTATTTTTTTTTACTAATCCATTACACCCCTTAGTAAATCAGTACTTCCATTTCATTTTGACTTTAACACCTTTGTTAATTTTCCTTGTACGGAAAAGGGCAGCGTGAACATTTTTTACCATTTCTCCTTTCATGTTGATTTTTGTGATTCATCTGACTTGTTTCGTTCAGGATCCCTTGCAGAGTTAGAACCCATACACTGTTGTCTTACCACTTTAATCTGGAGCTGAACCATGTAGCAGAAGGTCGACACACATTTAGAACCCTTCACTCAGCCATCTATATTATTAATGAAAAAGTAATATTTCTTTACTCATGTGCCCGTTTGGATTGTTTTTAAGTTGTATCATTATTCGGTCTAATTTCACTGCAGCTGAATAGAGGAAAAATAACTTTCTTTACCTTTTATCATGCTAATCAATGACAGTGACAACTTTTCAATGTTATGCTCTGAAACTGACTGTTGAATTGAACACCTTAAATTCCAGGTTTCACAGAGCTTGTGTTGTGGGAGGAAATCCTGCCGTTGACGCTAATAGATCAAGGCCCTCTGAGTTTTAACTACTCTCCATCTGGCCTGCAGCGCTGGAGGAGAAACTAACCTTCACCATTACTCTCACACCATGAGCTCCTGTTCACCGTCCACACATCTCAGTCCAGCTGGAATAAAAACTGAATGCATGTGCTCTTCCAAAGAGTAGTTAGCAGGGTACACCTTTTATGAGAGATACAATTCTACATCAGCTTTGAATGTGTCCTTCACTGAATTAAAATCTACTTTATACACAATATTTTTGCTAAATACTGTGCTGTTAGCTTATTACAATATTGCTAGCGTAGCTTATTAGTCACATGCCAATACCAATACCTACAGCTGAAGTCAACTGCGACATAAATCTTCATCTGCTTCACATGAGTAGCCACTTGTAGTCTTCTTGTTGGTGTTAGCAAAAATACTAAGGGAACATTGCTTTGAAAACATGAAAATGTTACTTTTGAATGTTTGCTCTGAAAGTTTGGAAACAAGTAGTAAACAGTAACTTTTCTTGAAAAAAAGGGGGGAAAAACGTCCAATTCTCACTATAAGCAATCCATTAACTTTGACTTAACCCTCAATAAACTCATAATTTGCGGCCAATTAATAGTTAGTAAGGTGGTATTGGGTTACGGATGTAGAATATGGTCATGCAGAATGTGTGCTTTATGAGTACTAAAAAAAAAAAACTGCAAATATGTTAATAATAGATATGCTAAAAAGCATTAGTTACTAGTGAGAACTGGTCCCTACACTAATGTGTTACCAGAAACAAAACAAAACAAATGACATGAACAATGTATAAACATTGTGCTAACATTTTGAGAATGTTATTAAAGACCATAAAACTTTGAACAAACATTCTATTAATGTTCTCTGGAAGAATGAGAGAACCTTGCCAGAAAGATATTATTCCTAGAATGTTCCCTGTTAGCTGAGACTACATCAAGATGCTGTTTAGAAAGGTAGCTGCTAGGGATGCATGACATTGCATTTTGCCAATATGTCTATATTTTTCAGCAATTTTAGGCTGATAGCCGATGCTAATATAATTTAAACAAGGCCAAGTCTTTCTTGTGCAGAGATTATAAACTAATTATTTTTACTAAATAACTAAATAAACATTATTTAATTACTGTAGATGGTGTAAAATGAGAGAACTATAAAAATTAAAAGAAAAAAAATACAATACAAATTAAATACATAAAAACATTTTAGACCTCATAACACTTTAGAATAGGGAGCACATTTTCCCTATTAACAAATTTTCCCTCAATAAATTCCTAATTTGCTGCTTATTAATAATTTGTAAGGTAGTTGCTAAGTTTAGGTATTGGGTAAAATTGGGGAATTAAGAATAAGGTCATGTAAAAATAAGGCATTAAAGGTACAATTTGTAAGATATTTGCAGTAAAATATCCAAAAACTACTAGGCTAGTGTTATATATCTTGTACAGTTGATTACTAACAATATCTCTGATGTTTTCAACTTCTTGTAAATCATGAGAAAATTCAAATTTTAAACACTGACACGGGGCAGTGCAGTCGCCTGTCAATGACGTTAGTTACCCTTTGATCCCGCCTTTACTGACGTAGAAACCACATGACAACAGTGTCGTGGACAAATGTGGAAGTAGCTTCGCGATAAACTTAAACTAGAAAGAAATGCAGATCTCGCTTGTGTTTTACTCGACAGGTGAGTTGTTTTGATTCGTATCTTTACAGAAAACGTATGCTATTATAACGATCAACAAGATTAGTATAATGGGGCATACATGCCAAACGCGGGGGTATCGCGTCTCTAGACCTGCGCGAGGACGCATCTGATCCATAGTCTGATCGCGTCTTTGCATTGACTTTGTATGTAATCTACTCGCACAAATCGGTGAACTCGCATTAAATCCATGATTTATCTTTCAGTCTGATTGATGGCTGTCAGCGGTTGGGTAGAAGAGAACAAATCCCTTCATTTCACGCTCCGTCTTAGCGTAATCTAACCACGTGATTGTTATTGTTTTGATAGTACGCCCTCTAGTGGCAGGTCCTACTACCTGTACCTTTAATATGTACTTAATTAGTTCTAATAAATGGCTAATATTCTAATAATATGAATGCTAATAAGCAACTAGTTAAGAGACCCTAAAATAAAGTGTTACCAAACATATATATATGACACATTAATGAATGAATTTTGTATATATAAAATTCTTTAATTTACAAGTGTCATGTTTGAGATTTTTATACATGTAAGCGATAGCTTCTGAACTTTAAATCAAAACAGACTCATGATTTTATGACATCAATTACTACTTCATAATATTTATTCAGAAACACAAGTATCTTAATGTGACTGCTGACTCTATTGCTGACTCTACACGTTGTACTTGCATTCTCAGAGTGAATGCGGTGAACCAAATCAGTGAATCTAATCACCATTCAGGCAAAAATTTGCTTTAAGAATGATCTTATCGCTTGCGAACCCTGAGAACATGCAAGTTATTTCTTCTTTTTGGCAAGACTCATCAGCATCATTTTTGTATCAGGCCAATGATGTTTTGACTTTAAGTCTTTATCAACTGATTCCAATGATGTTCTGATAATACTGTGCATCCCAATAGCTGCGTTTGAAGTCAGCAGACAGGAAGATATCTCACTAGGTTTTGGAACAGAGCCACAGCTGTTCCACTACTGAATGCCCACAGTAATGTCCATTCATGCAAAACCTCTCTTTTATGGGCTCCAATTTGCGAGCGTCATTACACATGCCTTGATTTGATGGGTAGAGCGAGAGAGAGAGAGAGAGTATGAGAGGGGTAGAGGTTCTGGCGCTGCTAACTCACCGGTGTGCAGTACTCCACCATGGGGTAGTTGAGTTTATGACCCTTCGCTGTGCGTCCAGAGAAGAAACAACTCTGGCAAACGTCATAGTTAAAATGCTTCAAACTGCGATATCTAGAAAGACAGAAATAAAACACTGACAATTAGTATGATAGCCTTTCATTGAAGTGCTTCAATGAAGACCAAACTATTTTTGACAAGGTCTTTTGGGGTTTTACACGCCATTCTGTAGTTTCGTCAAACTATTAACCACTTGTTATTCCACTATTATTCAGTTTGTCTGAAACTGACAGTCCTCCTGAGAATACTGACTCCAGTCATGCCACGCTTGATTCAGTAACATCATTACCACGCCGTTTAGAAGTGTTTTTATTCCACAGATTTTCCTCATATACATGTCAATTGAGTGCGGAGGAAGACAGCACAGTGTGTGTTGTTTGTTTTTGGTTTCTTCAATCAAATTTAATTCCTCCAGTGTGCAATATTTCCACCGCACTGCTACATAAATGATGTGACACTAAAAAGATGCTGCATTTTCCAAAACAGCTCCCTTTCTCTCTCTGGGGCGGCCCATCTGAAAGCTCAATATAACACTGAGGCCCCTGCTGAGAACGACTAAACATCACGCCATCAGTACTTCAGCCAAGACCTCTTATATTAGCCTCTGCAAGATCAATGCAGGATAACACAAATATTATAAAACTGACCTAAAATCTAATCCAATCCTAGAATATTAAAGAGCATTCCAAAATATTATGGAAACTTCTAAAATGTTCCCATCCTCGCAAAAGGAAAAGAAAAAAAAAAAAAAAAAAAAAAAAAAAAGAAAAAAAATCTGCACTAAACCAAATTAATGAAAGAAGTTCAAATTTACCTGATCTATAATATTTACCAAAATATGGATGCTATGTGAAAATAAATAGTACAGTAATAATTAGCACCGTAGTATTACAGAAGAGCCATAAAAAGTAAGTGAAACAAATTTTTGTCACATTGTGCAACAGTTCTAAATAATAATAATAGTAATAGTAATAGTAATAATAATAATAATAAATTACGACAAATATTATAAGTGATAACAATAAACAGGCATGATTTGGACTTTTTTTATTGATGTAATAATTTATTTAAAACATATCTTTTATAATGTTGTTGCTGCCATTTGGTTTTATAAAAAAAATTTAATGGCTGTTAAAGTCAATATTTACACGTGATAAATTAAGTATCAACACTGTTCGTTTTCCCCTCATCAATGTCAGTTCCAAAACAGTATCCAACCAATCAGAAGCTACTGGAGGCGGGGCAAGTGCTGCAATATTTTGTTATGGTAGCAAGTTGGCATGGCAATGGTTTTATTTGACAGAAACATGCTGAAGGAGGCGTTTTGGGCTGTTTTTTTTTTTATATTATGTTTTTGTGTGCTGCGTTTTGGATTTTTAGATGCAAAGATGTGTTCTGTCCGTTAAGTGTGGACCAGGACACATTTATTTCTAGGAGAGTCAAGCGAGGTGAGTGAGGGGTTATATCACTTAAGACAAAATGAACTTGGGTCACTAACGCTAGACCACGTCTCTGACGACAGCATCAGTTTACAAGAGCACTTGTAAAAAGTCATTTGCTGGAGCTAAGGGAATACTGCTTAGCCATCAGCCATGGCAAAATCACAGTAATGCCCAGCCTCTAGTGGATTACTGCTAACTGTTAATCTACTAAACAATTCATTACATTTGTACGACTCTGTAAGTGAATTCGTCAATTTAACAGAATCATGCCTCAAGATTTTTTTTTTTCAACATTCTCAATAAACCCAACTTGACTGACTCAGACTTTATTTTTCTCTGTTTGTCTCTCTTGTTCCATTTAGTCTTCTCTACATGCTATCCATCACTGACAAAACCCGGTCCGTATCTCCTCCAAACATCCGATTGAATCTCTGCCTCGAAGAAACAGCTCAGAAAACAAGATGGTGTGGTCTGATGCGCTCAGTCCTCCAGAGACGGAGGAGGCTGTCAGTGTGACCCAGCCAGAGATATGGCAGAATTAACAGTAATACACAGCATTATGTATGGATGGATGACATTCGGAAAGGTCAGCACCTCTTGTGACAGGAGCACACAATGGCTGTTTAAAACACACAATAGAAAGCACGATACATCCCTCAAACTCAGTGTCATTGTGTTGCACTGTTTCTCCAGTTCCTCATAATGTACAGTCAACCAGTCATTATCTTCAAATCAACCTCTATGGTGTGTGTGTGTGTGTGTGTGTACCTGAAGCCCACGATGGGGAACTCTTTACAGATATTGCACTTGGCCTGGTGTTTGGCCGTTTCTGCTGCTGCCACTCTGTGCAGGACCGGAAGCCAAACCATCGACTGCGGCTCCAGCCTCATCCAATCAATAAACTGCCTGGGCTCCAGCTCCACCTTATTGGTCACCTGAGAACAGAGAGTAAGCACAAGCGGCCAATCAGGGAGGGGTTTCAGAAAGCCCATAAACAGCCTGAGCGAACACCTCATAAACAATGCAGCCTGTCTGAAATCAAGATGATGGACGGAGCATTTCTTTCCAGACCACCGTAAATGACTGTCAATCGCACGGCTGCATTTATAGAGATATAACAGCCTCGTAAATATTTCTGTGAAGACGGAGCATTGAGTGATTCAGTCACCGGGTGATTTTAACCAGTTCAATACTAGGAATATTAGCTAACTGTATGCATACATCATTTTATTTGTCATACAGCCAATCACAGAATTCTCAATTATCTATCCCTTTAACATAAAGTATTTAATGATTATTCTATTTTTAAAATCAGCTTGTATTTGAATGTTTATCCTGTCTGTCTTCCATTGTAAGTGCATTTCTATAAACATGATTTGCATTTGTTTTTACAAACTGAGGACTGAGCTGAACTGATTTTCTGTAGCATCGTCAGAATGCCAAAGACGCGGCCTATGGAGCTCGTTCGATCCTGGAGCATTCCTGTCATTTTTTTTGAACTCTGTGGTAAACAAGTTCGCATATTTCAAATCAACAAAACAAATTAAACAAAGGCAAATAAATTATCAAATAAGAAGGGATTTTGGCGGGAATGTTTCCGTTGTTCAGTAGCACGATTCTTGGCAGCGATGCCAGCAGTGGAATTTACCCATGCAGGAGTCTTTAAATGTCACTTAGCATCGAGACACACACACACACACACACGTCTGCAGATCTACACTTTTGTTGAGGCTGTGATGTCATAGCCTACAGCTCTGAACTCTGACCTGTTGACGTGTTTTATGCTCTTACATTTCCCATCAGACACCCATGAGAAACCAGAGAAACTTAACGTTTGGGTGATTCCATTAATCAGCACTGTGAAGGGGTTCAGGTGAGACACTGTCCTGACCCTCTGTCTGTCATCCCTCCACTCGCCTGTCTTTCAGCATTCGTTTATGTCCTCTCTTTAGCTCAGCAATGTGTCCAACTCCTCTGACACTCACACCTAGCCTTTATTTCCAGTGTTCTGTCTTTTTCTCCTCTCTGCAGAGGTGACATCTCTTCCTGTCAATCACTTCTGATTGGATCTGTCCTCTTCATCCCCACACATTTATCAATGAACATTTCTCTCTCTTCAAAACATTTCAGATTTGACACTCCGTGTCAGAGAGCAAGCAAACCACTGAGAACTGACACACAGATTGATGGATGAAAAGACAGGGTAGACAGACAAATGGACAGAGCTTACAATGATAGAACAACAGAACTAGATAGTTTGATGGGTGGATGGATGGATAGATAGACAGAGAAAGACAAATAAAAAACTAAAAATTCAGACGTACAGACAGAAAAAGAGAGACACAAAAACAAACAGAAGAAAAGAGAGACAAAGATAGAGAGAAATAAAGGCAAGTAAATGGAGAGACAGACAGGCACAGAGACAGATGGATGAACAGAGTGTCCTGTACGAATGTTCAGAAACCACCATCAAGGAGCGAATGCTTCAAAGGGGTGACTCCCCACCCCCCTCTCTTTTAAAGTATGTATTTATAGCCTCCAGTCTAACTGCTGTAGGATTTACACTAGCGAAATGACTGGAGGACAAAAATATGAACAACACCATTAACACACACAGTCTTCTGTGAGGTAATGCGAGGATATCATGAGCAGACGCCTTCAATAATTCACTCTGTTCTTTCGCTGAATAGGAAATCAGTGATAAACACAGACATATCAGAGTTAAACACACATGTTGTGTTTGTGTGAGTGTGTGTGTGTGTTCACGCACATGCTGGAAGCAGCTGCGGACGCTGGGCTCGATGTTGCTCCCGCCGAAGGCCGCCACCTCCCCCAGCTGTCGAGGGATCTGAATGGCATCATGCAGCAGAAGACCCAACTGCCTCTGATCACACGTCTCACCCGCCGACGACACCTGATTAAACAGACCTGAGGGAGCCACAAACAAACACAGGAAATCATCTTTAAAGTGTTTAAAAGACAAACTCCTTTCCATTTACAATGCATTATTAAAACGTTGAGAGATGATGCAAAAGACGTGAGCACAATGGCCAAAGATGTCCTTCTAGCCCAAGTTTACATAGAAAACACTGGAAAAGCAGAGCAGTAGAGTGCAGAATCACGTTCTGTGTGAACGGCCCCTGAGAGATAAGAAACTGAGAACCTTGATGGATGCATGGACATGTAAACGGTAATATCTATTTCGTATTCATGGATAGATAGCCAGACAGATAAATAAACTGACAGAGACAGATAGAAAAATGTGGTAACTACCCCCATTGGATGGGTACAAAAAACAAGAAATGGGTGCCAATGCTAAAACAAATTTTCCATAGGGACCCAAAAATAGGACTTCATCCATCTTAAGGCATTTCCCCAAATTTGATTTCTTCAAAAGTAGTTGGATCACTGCATGTTTACAGTAGTCAGGCACAATCCCAGAAAACACACTTGTATAAATTATAGACACTATAAAAGGGCCAAGTGAATTTAAAACTTGCTTAAAATAAATGGGTCGGAACAACATCTTGAGGAGAAGTTGTAGACTTTAGTCCGAATATAAGAGAGAAATTGGCTCAAAATCGGAGAAAGTAACACCAGATACCGATTGCTAAATGACATAAGAACAATGGCTAAATGTACAATTTATAAAAAATAATAATAATAATTAAAAGTAATTGCATAAATCCATCATTATTCATCCATCTCTCACTTTCTGACTTTGGCTCAGGGACAGGGATAGAGATGACCTTGATTACCAGAGCAATTACCCCCCTCCCCACACACAAACACACAGAGAGAGAGAGAGAGAGCACTGAACTCCAGCCCTCTGTCCATCAGTTCAATAAACTCTATTCTCACTCCAACACACACAACTGAAGTCACACGGACTCAATTTCACTGTACGCTGTGTTAACTCAAGGTCAGCGAACAACATCGGCACCGAAGCGTCTGTGATCGTCTGTCACTCAGCTCTGCTTTACAAAGTGCTGAACAGACCAAGTGAACCTCAAACTGCTGACCGAAATTGGAAACAATATGTCTTCCATCTCAACAAGCGCTGTATGTCATTTTTGGTGTCTACGGCACTTCAGATATGGAGAACAATCGCTACTGCAGCCTGTAAACTAAGCAGTCCAGGGATTCATCTACTGTGAGTCCTGATCACTCAGAGGACTAAAGACTCCTGAGATGAGTCAGAACTTAAGAGCAAAAAGCCCAATTACACGGAGAAGTGCATCATGGGAGTGCAGGCTATGCTTTCAGAAACAAAACAGGACCAAAAAAAAATGTGTTAGAGCATCATGGGGTTTGTGACACTTCACAAAACCTTTAATTAAAAGGGATAAGGCTGGGATTTGTACATGTGATCTAACAATGCTGCAGGGCACAAACACCAAAATGTTCAGTATACAGACAAATGAACGGAAACACACAACAAAAAACCTCAACCAGCACAAATAATGAACCTTCGATTAGCCTTAGACCTTATACTACCTATATTTGATGTTAATACTCAGACATGTGACTCAGGTTTTTGGACATATTTTTACAGAGATGGTGGACTACCTATGTCCTTTTACTATTAATTAGATTCTATTATTTTACTATTATAAGCTTTCAAGTTTTCATTTAAATTTTAGTTGATAAGCATTTTTTTAATTACCTTTAAACTATTTTGCTTTTATGTTTTAGTAGTTGTAGTTGTAGTAATTTTAGTTCCTCAACAGTTAGTTGTTTGAGGCAACATTTCACATTTTTGTAAGTTTTGTAAGTTTTTTATATTTATATTTCAGCTTTATTCAAATTAATGGAAATTATTTTAATAGCTTACCTTTGTTAAACAGTGACAACACTGATGAAACGCACTTTAAAAACGGTCATTTTTAAGAAAAAATAACATAAAAACTAAGCATTTACAATTTTTGCCATGCAGGTTTTTTTTTTTCTCTGTAAAATAAAGTCGTTTCAAATAATGAAAGATTATGGGTATCTTTAGTCAGATGCATTTACATTGTGACAATGTCTGTAAAGGTGTGAACCACATGGTCCATACAGTTAGAATAATAAAGGACCAGCTTTCTTTAGGAACCTCTTGTCGATTGCATGATCTCCAGTGGGAAGTTTGCAGCACTTTTGTGTTCAGGTATGACGTTCAAGACAGAATTTTGGAAAAGCTGAGATTCAGGGTTAAGACCTGCAGTTTAACATCAATGTTGAAGACCTGCTATACTACTACCTTCAATAAATCCTTTTCCCCACAAGAACTCATGGTGTTAACAGCCCGAAAATCAAGTTGGCCACCAAATAGTCTTTTCAGATTGGATTAACATGATATGTTCATGATATGATTATCGTTTGATTCTTACTTCTGGTTAAGATGTTAGTAAAACAGAATACACTACTGCGTTATCATTGATGGTTCAATAGTTGTTATGAAAATGGCTTACATTTGTATTTCTCCTCCAGGTGACCCTTACAAAGAGAGAGAAGACCAATCTTCATGGACAGAACTCGAATTTTCCCACTGCGACCCCTGTGGCATACAAAAACATTGTGGATAAGAGAAAGAAGCAGCTATAAGCACATGACAATACTATACATCTGCCCATCATCGATTGGGGAATACATTTCAGCAGTGTTTAGTTTGTATAACACTGTGTCTATATTGGAAGCATCCAAGGTCGCAGCTTCTGAAATACACAGGACACATCAATCAGCTGTGAGCTCCAGGCGAGCCTTCAGCAGAATGAGGGGATTTCTTTGTATCCTACCTGATTCACAATGGGAATGCACAGATTTAAAAATATTCAGAACAATGAAACAACTTTAATGTTACTATTTTCACAATTGCATATTCTATGGAAGCCAGTTTCTGGCATTGAATATTTATTTATTTTATTTTTTACTTTTCATCTTGACTTTTTTCTCATAATGGCATTATATGAACTTGCAAATCTCGCAAATGCAAGTTGATATCACAATGAGTTGATGCAAACTCAAAACTGCGGAAAAAAGAGCTATATAATGAATAATAAAGTCTTAGCAATCAGTTGATGGTATTACTAAATCAAGTTTTCAAATGGACAGAAAATAAAATGACTGGAACAGCTGTGCCAAAAATCACACCAGTGTGCGTCAAGTGAAGATGTGCAGACAGTGGCAGGGTCATAATCTGAGCCATCTAGTGTTGTTGTGTCATATTGGCCACATGTCTGGTGTACAGACAGCGCAAGAGTGCAGTACGTACGTGTCGTAGACATTGAGCAGCCAGTTGAGACACATGTCCACACACAGCGGGACGTTGACCAGGTCTTTGTGTTCCTGCTCCAGTCCGTCATACACAGACGTCAGGCAGTTGATGACCTCAGGAACCGCCAGCTGCTGGGAGTTTACCGTCAAATTGTGCTGCTGGAACATGGACTGAGCCACACTCAGATCCAGCAGATCCACTGAGACACACAGAGAGACAATGTTGGTCTTCACTGAAATCAATGTTTAAGACTAATTCAAGATTTAAGATGTTTAAGATCCCTTAAGATTTTCCTATGGTGTTTAATGATGGCGCTTTTCAATTCATGAGTGTGTTCAGTATCAGTTTCATTCATTTTATAAAAGGTTCAACTTATGTTTACCACAGGCCTTGTTTTACTCATATACTGGAAACCCCAAAGGAAAATCTTCAGGGAACTAATGGTGAATTACACTTCAATCGGCCATGCATCGTACAAGCAATTTCTAAGGTTATGGGTTTAATTCCCATGAAAAGCAAGGACTGATAAAATGTAAATGTGCAGATAGAATGCAATGTAGGGCACCAGATAAAAGTGTCTGCAAAATATTTTTTAATGTACATGCGAAAAAAAAAAAAAAAAAAAAAAAAAAATATATATATATATATATATTTATGCATTTGTTAATGCAGTAATATTTAAATGCAGCAATGCTTAATGCTTAAGCAGTTTAAAATTGTGTTTTTTATTTCAATAAGAAGGAAAATAATATTATGTAGGTGCAAAAGAATAATACTTCTTGAAATTTCAAGACAAAAAAAAATTTATATACTCTCTCTCTCTCTATTTTTTTATATAAAATGCACTCAAAGAAAACCTCATAAGTTAAAAAAAGAATATATATATATATATATATATATATATATATATATATATATTCTTTTTTTAACTTATGAGGTTTTATATATATATATTATTTTATTTTTTTCTACTTTTGAGGTTTTCTATGAAGGCAGACCTACAAAAATAGAAACTAGAAGAGAAATAGCTACTGGCGAAATGTCTTTTAGTGTTATAGCAAACGTCCTGATTCACATGGAAGTTGAATCACTTGTCAGGCTCTGTTAGGACACGGTGTGAGCGTCTGAACGATCAACACTATTCATCTTTGATGGAGCGATGGACGCCATATTCCCTGTTTACACTTTTTAATGAGACAATTAACAACGTAAGAAACAAACACATGCAAATGAAGAGGATGTGAGGCATGGAGGCAGAGGAATGAGGAGATCACGTACACAAACGCTCACTCATTCTCTTTGTGCTGTTAATTGGGCCTCTCTGAGTTAATTGAGCTGAAAGAGTGAGACGATGCAAGCATGCAACTCTAATCACACACACACACACACACACACTTACAGCAGAGGGCTTTCTGCAGCCGGCGGATCTTCATCGCCGTCCTGTACGCGGAGAACCGCACGTTGTTGAGGTCAGCTAAAACAAAACAGCAGAGAAAGTCATAGAAAAGTAAACACAAAGACTATAAACTGAACCCAACTAGCTGAGTCTAAATAGAGATGTTCAATGTGTGAAAAAGAGGTTAGCTTCACGGATGAATTCAGTTCTTTTAAGTCTGTTATTTTTAATGATTCGTGACATGTGAAAACCATGAATACCACACCATTTGACTCCATCTGCATTCACAAACTGAACTTGACAACAGAGTTATAAACGGCAGCAGTTCATTGAATATTTCACAACAACAAGGACATTAAATGCAAAAAAAGGGGTCTGTGTTAATGAGTGTTTAAATGTACACACACGTCTGACCGGGCCGGTCAGACGTGTGTGTGTGTGTGTGTGTGTGTGTGTGTTGGAGTCACTTACACAGAGAATGATAGAGCTCGGTCATCTTGGGATGGTCCCAGCACGTCGTCTGACTCTGATGACTGCAGAAGAGAACAGACAGGGATGATGTTTGTGAAAGAGTTGCCATTTTGGACACAAAAAGGTTTCGGGGTGAATGACTTGAGCTGAATGAAGTAAAAACAGCAGACGGATGAGATAAAGGTCTAGAGCAGAAATAAAGGGAGAGCTCAGGAGACTGTGCATGTGTGCGCTGTCCATTTGATTTAGTTGGGGTCAGATGTGACCTGACAGGAGCGTCCCGTCCGCTGACCTCAGTAACTCAGCGGTCATCACGTGCACCCCTCTCTCCCTCACACATGTACTAACAGAATAAGAGTGTGCAACCGCAATTAACCTGGACAAAGTTTCCGGAAACCGACAGGACTTCTTTTTGGTAGGGGCTTTTTATTTATTCATTCATATTTATATGGGTTGCATGACTTTTGGCATGATTATTGCAACTGTGATATAACATTTAATCTCAATTAAAAACATATCATGTTGCTTCTGCTGAAATGTTCTGGCGCAAAGAACAAACGGACTATTATTATTTCAAATAATACTGTTAGTATTAGCATTAACTCTACTGATAGAAGCTCAAGATATAATTATATTACTGTCGCAAATGACAATTGTACAGTAAAATACTAGTATTTATGCCATACATTTTTGGCTTCCAAACATTCAAAGTCTCAAGTGGAGAAGGGAAGTATACCTTTAGCTTTAGTGAACATCACACTGCAATCAAAGACTCATGATCCTGCTCTTTGAAGAAAAAAAAAAATCCCTTTCAGTATTGTGCCCAAAATCCAAAAGTGTGCTTAATAAAACACAAATCTCCTAGTTGATTTAAATGAGCTCAATATGGGAATCAGCACCCTGTGGAGGAAAACAACTTTTCGTTCCTTAGGAAACTACTACTCATATTTAAGATGAGTGATTTCAACAAACCCCTGAGCTTTTACGTTTACTCTTCTAAGTAATCTGGATGGAAATATGTGCCTGACAGATGATCAAATGGCCACAATTAGAGCCATATCTAGAGACTAGAATATCATAGGGACTCTTCAGACTTGGGTCAGTGAGTAACCGCCACACAGATCATCCTAACAATGTGTTCAACTCATATTCTCCTCAGATATCCTAAACATTTGCCACTCAGTGCCGCATGAGCAGAGCTAGATGGTGCGAGGAAGTGTAATCGAGCTTGAAATCAGGTTTGCCAAAATAACTGCAGGTGTCATTTCTAAAAAAATAAAAAATAAATAAGATGTGCATTATACAACTGGAGTGATGTTGCCTTTATATGCTTTTTTTTTTGTTTTCAATGTTGGTCAACATTCCCTTTCACTGTTCCTTCAGAGTTGAAATTGTTCTAAAATCTACAGGAGAAGAAAAGTCACACATCTAGGATAGCATGACCATTTTTATTTTTGCATGAACCATTTCTGGAGTGGATATAATATTGAGGCCAACACCAGATATGTAAATTTCACTCCTGTGAAATTACTGGAACAACTTTACCGGTAAATCCAAAAATGTTCTGTATCTGTGAAAGGGGCTAATGTCTGTCTGAGTTCCTGTTTAGCAGAGACAGAGATGGCAGCTCCTGAGGGATGCTGGGACAGGTGTTGAGGGACCCTCATCATCTCATTCATGACTCATTCTCATGTTGATGAGAGCTTCTCTCCGCTCCGCTCCACTGCTGCCGCCGGATGGCTCACACCGTCTCAGACCAACACACACACATTCAGCTTTAAACAGACCCTGATGGACGTTCAGGACTCAGCTTTACTGAAGCATGCGAGGAGCCAGGTGACGGCAGATGATTGTTCTGTCACACAAATTGATTTTCAGCAGGATCAGTGAGGAACGCTGTGTTCAGGGATGTTTCCATGTCTGTGCTCCGCAAACAGCTGAAATAAACAGCTACAGGACAACAGTGAAGAGGTGTGATCATCCATCTTCCTCACGGTCTACAGCCAGATTGTGTTAAGGGTTTGTGTCTTCATTCCAACAAGTGCTGCAGTGAAACGACTAACACTAGCATTCATGAAAGAAGTCTCTTATCATTATCATTAGCAACGCTGCAATTATTTGATCAAAACTACTTTAAAAACAGAACTATTGTGAAATTATTAAAATAAATTTTTTTTTTAAAATATATTTCAAAATGTAATTTATGAGTCAAAGCTGTATTTTCAGCATCATTCCTCCAGTCTTCAGTGTCACATGATCTTCAGAAATCATCCTAATATACTGATTTACTGCTCAAGCAACATTTGTCATTATTATCAATGTTGAAAACAGTTGCGCTGCTTCATATTTTTGATTAAAGGTCCTATATGACATGAAAATTTCACTTTCTGAGGTTTTTTAAGATTAATATGAGTCCCCTAGCCTGTATATGGTCCCCAAGTTTCTAGAAATTTGAATCGGTGTAAATTGAGATTTTTCTATCTTTCTCTGCCTTTGAGAAAACGCAAGCTCAAACGGGCTGATCTTGAATCTCCTCGTTGTGACATTATAAGGAGAATTGTTACCTCCCCTTTCTCTGCTTTGCCCGCCCAAATATTTACATATAATTCAGTCTTTTATGATATAGATTCGACAGCACCGGCACAAACAGTGAGTAACAGTGTTCATTAATGCCTGATCTGTGATCAGTGATTTCTGATGTGTAGCTAATCATTCAAGTTCACACAGACTTTCTTTCTAAATCGTTTAATACTGATGCATCAGTGAATCAAGCCAGTGACTAAACGAAATTTCTCTCAGTAGCATGAAACAAATCTGTTATTTAAATTGTGATTTAACTACAGAGAGCGATCAAAGAAAGCTCCCTTTATTTTTCCGGAGCTGTTACACATCGCGAGTATATCTGCACACTTGCCCAAATATATATACATATATATATATATATATATATATATATATATATATATATATATATATATATATATATATAAATAAAAACAGCTTGGTTGCGTTCTGCACCCGGAGCAGCAGGCAGAGGTTTACAGTACTGGATGTGAGAAGGGTTTCACTGACAGCGCTGAGCTGCTTACAGGATTAGCTGCTGCTCTCTCTCTCTCTCTCACACACACACACACACACACACACACACACACGTCCAGGGAGCTCTGAACACACTCTGATGAATAAACATTAACTACACAACTTATATCCAAAAAAAAGTATTTAGAATTACAGAAATATGATTTAGACAAAATATTTTGTAAATAACATAAATTTCCTTTCATTTGGCCTCACAGTTTCCTCTTTAAACAGGTTTGCCATGATGATGTCATCATCATCATCATCATCATCATCATCATCAGCACCATCTCCACTTGATATGCACCAAAATCTAATTTCAACACACACACACACATCTCTGTCGTTTAAAACCCTCTTCATTCCTTTGATCTCTCCAATGAATGGTTGATTTGAGTCAGTGTCAAGTATGTGTGTTTCTTTTTACAAACAAACACACACCCTATTAATACAACACATAATACTATTAATAATATTATTTTAATACTTTTCTTCTGACAGTTAGTTTTTAAATAATTTAATTTAAATGTAATAATTATAATAACAACAATAATAAACATTCATTGAATTTATTTACTTGCTACACAGTGTTCAATGCAATAAGCGGAGTCATTTTCTAGTGTTCAGTTTTTTGTTTTTTTTTGTTTTTTATGGACATGGACAACCAAAATGAACAAGAGAGATCTGAATCCAGATTAAAGGCCACAGACAGTGTGAATGCAAAGAGAACTAGTTATTTTTTTTCACTTTTTGGTCCAGATTTAATAAAGATCCCCTAAGTGTAAAAACACCTTGTTAGTGGCAGTTTAGTCACAGTTTTCTTCTCTTTAAAGCTGTTTCACAGTTAAATCTGCCTGTCATGGCCAACAAGCTCCCATAGATCGCCCTCCACACTGAGCTCTGACTTCAGACGGCTGAGGGCTTTCCCTCACAATTACCAGGGCGCCGAGAGCCAGCGACTTTTAATTAGAAAGACCAATATGCTTTGCTAATTCCTGCTGCCTCAGAACAGGAAGATCAATGAGCCGAGAGGACACGGCCATTGTCAGGACAGTCTTACTCTCTCCATTTCTGTCTCTCGGGGCTCGATGGCCACTTAGCTGAAGGGACAATGTATTCGGGCAGAGGAGCTGTAGCTGAGGGAATTGCCTATAGTCTGCAGAGACATTGTGAGATCACGCTTGAATTTACTGAATAAATCCAGCTTGCCACGGTGGCTTGGATTCGACTGTTTTTACATGACAAATGTGAGTTACAATACACAACCTGATCTCCACTGAGACCCTGGGGTCCTGGTTCAGGCCAAGAAATGTTTACTGCTGTTTTCACACTTTGTTTTATTGTGGTTTTTTTTTTTCAGTTTTTTATATTTTTATTATTATTATCAATTAGTTTTTTCAGCAAGGATGCACTAAACTGATCAAAAATTGACAGTAAATTCATTTTATTTTAAATAACTGTTGGAAATACAAATTAAAGTTTGAAATAAACCTCCTATTCAACAAAGAGTCCATATATATATATTTTTTTTTTTCTTTACCAAGACAGTGAAGAGATGTAACCCACTATTTTCACATAGCATCTAAATGATATAATAACAGGAAAAAATAAAATCCAGGTTTTGAAATATTTATTATAAAAACGTAAAGTTTTTCCCCAAAATGCAGTAAATCCATTGGATCGATATAAAAGTTATTTGTTGAAAATACACAACAAAGTAAGTTGATCCACATATGACAGCTTATGAACTAGGTAAATACTAATCTTACAGAGTATTGCGTAGCTTGTCAGTTACTGTTTACAATGCGTGGAATAGTGCGCTGTGATTGGTTGAGCGGATATTGCATTTTGCGTAATATATAAAATTGCCTTTTCAATTTGATGTTTTAAAAATAGTGTTTATCGTGTTTTAGAAACAAACTCTTCATATATATATATATATATATATATATATATATATATATATATATATATATATATATATATATATATATATATATATATATATATATATATACATACATACACACAAACACACACACACACACACACACACACACACACACACATACATACATACATACATACATAACCAAATTCTGGTGTGGTTTGATGTAGTAACTATGTCCAGTAAACAGATTTTGGTGTCAAATTCACTGGTGTCAAAACACCTCGTTCTGCTCCAACAGCTCTAAAGTGAATGTCCCCTTAAGAGATCAGTCCACATGAAAACAGATGTGCAGCTATGTCTGAGGGAGCACTTACTTGATGTAGTAGGGCACTTTATTCTGGGACACTGCTCTCTGCCAGGGCAACTGCACCGAAGCTGCGGACACATAATTAAAGATTGATTAGAGTGGAGATCAGGGGTCTGATCACGATGCTGTTGGTAAATGAAGCATTAATTAACAACATCACTCTCATATTAGTGGATTCTCACGCTTTTAATTTCTCCAGACACTGAAGTATCGTTCCTCAGGTCCACACTGGATATATATCACACAACTGCGCACTCAGCAGAATTTACTGTACCAAACACTACTATCACATCGAATGCCATGGGATTCAGGATGTTACAACTTCAAAGAACTCAAAGTTCTGAGTGATAGTCTTAAGGAAAGAGCTTTTCACGTGTCTCACGTCATCATTAAACAACTCACTGAACTCTATGGATCGACGCCTCAAACTGCAGAGTTACTTCCAGCACAGGCATGGATGGGAAAGAAAGGAAGGAAGGTAACACAACGTTCAAAGGAGAAAAAAAAAACAAAAAAAAAAAAAAAAAAACTGTGACCTCATTTTTGCTGTCAACATTTTGTGAAGGAAAAACTACGAAAAAAAAGGCAAAAGTAGGTATGGGGTGTGAGACAATAGTGTGTTTATTGTTATGTTATTGTTACATCTTGTTATTACATTCAATGTAATTGGCATTTTTGGATTGCCAATAAAGGAAACATTAACCCTTTGGAGTCGATTAACGCGTATACACGTTATGAGTCATTTTCTCCTGATAACCCGAAAAGAACTTAAATTACACTCTCAGTTTTAATCGTACAGATAAGAGGAATACATCAACCGAATCTGTAAAGTGTCTACTTTTTTTGGATACAGACATAATAACAACAGAACTTTGTGCATTTATAAAATAAAGATAACAAACAAGGTGTGCTGTCTGCGCTGATCGTAATGTACAAACACGTCATTAAAATGAACTGTATCTCCGTGAATACTCAACGAAGAGACATGAGAGACATATCTATAGAAAGCCTATCTGCTTTTAAACTAAACAAGTGCTGCCGAAAACAGATGTTCTGTGATAAAGTAATCCATATGAAAACAACGCAATGTCTGTTTTTCACGTCTCCCTTCATTATCTTCTAATGCGACCACGCACCTTCGCTAAACGCTCTATTCAGATTCTATTGTTTCACTGAAGCACACGGCTTGAATACGACCACACAACAGAAGACAACGCAGAGAGACTGTTTATCAAGTTTTTATCTTACTGTTTGCTTCACGATGACAGGAATAAGACATAATTCACCCCAGAAACATGTAATGTGGATTACCTCAGGATTTGAGATTTGGATTTCCTCAGAAAAAAAGAATGAACAGGCTGAAAGGCTCATTATGTGGGCCTTTGTCTTCTCTGGTGTAAATCACAATGATTTTCATGATAGTTGATGTCTACTCGCATATGACTTCTACACACAAAAAGAGTCTTAGAAAATTTTAAATCACTATATGTAGTGAGTAAACAAAATGATTTTCACATAATTTAGAAAGAAAAATTCTAGGCTACAAGCTCCAGTCCTCAAAAGTCCCAGGAACTTAGTGTTTTATGGCCTTATTCAAAAAAAAAAAAAATCTCAAAAACACAATCATGTACATACATGCTGCTCACATATTATTATAGCCAAGTTTGTGCTGATTACAGAGATATTAGATTTTAGACATTTAGATGTTTATAAGCAACTGAAAAAAGCACAGATGTCAGGGCATTAAAAAACTTCTCCAGGCCCCAAAAATACTTAAAACTGATCAAATAAAACAAATGTGTGTGTTAATGACTGCTCTTGACAGTCCACTAAAACAGAAATAGTGGATAATTAACTTCTGAACTATTAAACACAAAATCTGTGTGTGCTGTGGTGTCTGATTTTATATAGTATCTGACTGTGGCTGCTTCAGTTTTCATGGCTGAGAGCTATTGTTTGTCTGTGAGTTTATACGTGTGCCAATTAAAATCATATTATTTTTGTCCCCTCGTTAAAAATCAATCGGCAAGTCTCTGTGAATACAACACTGCCTCTGTAAACACTCTACACAAGCAATTATATCTGTGAATATTGTAAAAACACTGAAGATTAAAACAAAAGTAGGGTAACAACTGAAAAATGTTGACAAAACATAAATATGTAAGTAAGATGAAAGTCTCTTAGTAAAGTAACATCATACATTTGTTAAACAAACTGCGTGATTAATGAAAGTATAATATCAATTATGTCAAATGGTGCAGGATAGGCTTTGCACTTTAATACCCTTGGTTACAAGTTTGATCAAATGTCTAATCATATAAAGTATATGTATAAGCATCTGAAAAGCAAAATATGAAACCAGAGTATGTTATGTTTTAGATATTGGTGAGCTTCCCACAAGACTTCTTAACTAGTTTAACCAGCAAAATTTCATTGGCCAACCAACATCACTATCTGCTGGTTTTCTGCTGTGGACTAGACCAGCTCCAAACTAGCACTAACCATTGGAAATTGACGCTAGTTTAAGCTTTCAGGAGAGGAAGTTATAGCAATGTTTACCTTAGCAAATAAGCAACTGCGCTGGAGACCAGTGAAATAAAGCTGACATGATAGTGTAAATTTATTCATGTGTTTTGCACTGTTTTAATGTGGGTTTGTGACTCACTGGATAAGAAATGTTGAGAGGAGGGTCCAAAATCCCTGTGTGCTTCCTGTAAGAGCTTCAACCTTTCCTCTACAGCCGCCTGGAGAGAGACAGAGACAGCAAGAGACAGAAAGTTAGGTTGGCTGCTAAATGTAATATGACAAACAGGCTTGAAAACAGCAGGGCACAAATCTCAGCGTATGACTGACAGTAATGAACAGACACACTCAGACTTGGTCTTTCTGCATTGAGAGGACGGGGGAGGGAAAGGAAAGGAAATGGAGAGGAAAGGAAAGGAAAGGCAAGAGGAAATGGATAGAATAGGAAATACCGACATGAACAGGAAGGAAGGGAAGGAAAGGGAGGGGAGGAAAGGAAAGTAAAGGAAATGAAAGAGGAAATGGATAGAATAGGAAATACCGACATGAACAGGAAGGAAGTGAAGGAAAGGGAGGGGAGGAAAGGAAAGGAAACGAATGGAAAGAGGAAATGGATAGAATAGGAAATACCGACATGAATAGGAAGGAAGGGAAGGAAAGGGAGGGGAGGAAAGGAAAGTAAAGGAAATGAAAGGAAAGAGGAAATGGATAGAATAGGAAATACCGACATGAACCGGAAGGAAGGGAAGGAAAGGGAGGGGAGGAAAGGAAACGAAACGAATGGAAAGAGGAAATGGATAGAATAGGAAATACCGACATGAACAGGAAGGAAGTGAAGGAAAGGGAGGGGAGGAAAGGAAAGGAAACGAATGGAAAGAGGAAATGGATAGAATAGGAAATACCGACATGAATAAGAAGGAAGGGAAGGAAAGGGAGGCGAGGAGATGAAACGAAAGGAAAGGAAAGGAAAGAGGAAATGGATAGAATAGGAAATACTGACATGAACAGGAAAGAAGGGAAGGGAAGGAAAGGAAAGAGGAAATGGATATAATAGGAAATACCGACATGAACCGGAAGGAAGGGAAGGAAAGGAAGGGGAGGAAAGGAAAGTAAAGGAAATGAAAGAGGAAATGGATAGAATAGGAAATACCGACATGAACAGGAAGGAAGTGAAGGAAAGGGAGGGGAGGAAAGGAAAGTAAAGGAAATGAAAGAGGAAATGGATAGAATAGGAAATACCGACATGAATAGGAAGGAAGGGAAGGAAAGGGAGGCGAGGAGAGGAAACGAAAGGAAAGGAAAGGAAAGAGGAAATGGATAGAATAGGAAATACTGACATGAACAGGAAAGAAGGGAAGGGAAGGAAAGGAAAGGAAAGAGGAAATGGATAGAATAGGAAATACCGACATGAACCGGAAGGAAGGGAAGGAAAGGAAGGGGAGGAAAGGAAAGTAAAGGAAATGAAAGAGGAAATGGATAGAATAGGAAATACTGACATGAACAGGAAAGAAGGGAAGGGAAGGAAAGGAAAGGAAAGAGGAAATGGATAGAATAGGAAATACCGACATGAACCGGAAGGAAGGGAAGGAAAGGAAGGGGAGGAAAGGAAAGTAAAGGAAATGAAAGAGGAAATGGATATAATAGGAAATACCGACATGAACAGGAAGGAAGGAAAGGAAAGGAAAGGAAAGGAAAGAGAAAATGGATAGAATAGGAAATACCGACATGAACAGGAAGGAAGGAAAGGAAAGGAAAGGAAAGGAAAGAGAAAATGGATAGAATAGGAAATACTGACATGAACAGGAAGGAAGGCAAGGCAAGGCAAGGCAAGGCAAGGCAAGGCAAGGCAAGGAAAGGAAAGGAAAGGAAAGGAAAGGAAAGGAAAGGAAAGGAAAGGAAAGGAAAGGAAAGGAAAGGAAAGGAAATGAAAGGAAAGGAAAGGAAAGGAAAGGAAAGGAAAGGAAAGGAAAGGGGAAATGGATAGAATAGGAAATACCGACAGAGCTGGGAATGTAAGGAAAGTTAAGGAAAGGAAAGGAAATGGAAATACCAACATGAACAGAAAAGGATAGGAAAGGAAATATAAAAGGAGAGAAAAGGAAATGAACAAAAATGAACATGAAAAGAAAGGAGGCGAAAGGAAAGAGAAAGGAAAAAGAATAGGAGATGGGAAAGGAAAAAGGAAACTGAAAAGGAAACGTAAACAGATAGAAAAGGAAATACCAAAATAAAGAAATAAACGAAAGGAGGAGGAAATGAAGGGACAAAGGAAATGGAAAAGGAATATAAATAGAAATACAACAGGGAAGGAAATGAAAGGAAGAGGAAAAATTAGCAAATAAAAAGTAAAAGAAAAAATAAAGAAAAAAGGAAAAAAGAGATGACAATATATTTTAAATGAACAGGAAAATGAAGAATTTGTAAAGAAAATGAATGGAAAAAAATAAAGGATAATCAAAAGAAGAGGAGTTTTGAGATGAACTTCTTGAAAGGAACAGAAAAGGAGGAGAAGGAAATGCAAGGAAGAAAAAAAGAATAAGGAAAGGAAAGCAAAGGAAATGGTAAAATGAAAAAGAAAAGTAATATGAAGAGCGCCTGCATGAAAGGAAGGTGGAGGAGAGGAAAAGAGAAAAGAAAAACAACAGAGAAAAGCAAAGTAACAGGGAACAGAGGAAAAGGGAAAGGGAAATAACAGGAAAGGACCTGCAGTAGTTTCCAGCGCATGTTGAGGTTGTCTAACTGACGGCTGGTGGTGGAGGACAGCTGGACGTCCAGTGGGGTCAGCTGACCTGCCAGATCATTCACTGCCCGGACATCCTGTTTCAGAGGCTCGATCTCATCATGAAACGCCTGAAACACACACATACACACACACGGAGAGAGAGAAATAAATCACATTACCGCCTTTATCTCTGCATATCGCCCAAACACAAACTTAAATAAATCATCAGCCGAAGCGTCTGGCAGTGACTCATGCTGTGTGTGAAAGGTGTAACAGCCTCATCGTGGGATAAAACTATCAAAATAGCTTCAGGCAGGAAAATGATTAACTAGAATAATCCTTAAAGGAAAAGTTCACACAAAAATGGAAATTCTGTCACTATTTGCCCTCCCTTGCGTTCTTCAAAACCCAAAGGATTATGGTTCTACTGTGGAATGAGTTAAGAATGAGATGCTAGACTGGATGTTCACATAGCTCTTGTGCATACACTGGAAATAAAACATCATACTCCAAACAGGACACAATTTTGTTATCTTTAAGGGTGCTTTTTTGTCAATTTTGGAGCCTGACAACCACTATTATTCTGGTATTGAAAAGCATCCTGATGAACATCTTACTTTATGCTCCACAGAAGAAGTCAGACATACAGGTGTGGAATTAAATGGAGGTGAGTCAATTCAATTCAATTCAATTCACATTTATTTGTATAGTGTTTTTCATGATACAAATTGAAATGTCAAGTTTCTACATTATATTTAGGTGTAGCTGATGACAGAATTGTCAAATTTTAGATGTAATAATGGTGACACTCGTGACTAGTTTTAAGCTCACCGTTGTTTTCTCGATGTGATCCTGTAGGGAATCTATGAGAAGGTCTCCCACCGGTTGCCATCCAGCTTTGAGCTCCTCGGCCTGGGCTAGACGCAGGTCCAGTTGGTCCATGGAGCTCTGGAGACCTTGGAGTTTATCTAATGCTCTGTCCACCTGCTCTCGCCAGGTGCCCGCGTGTCCCATGAGCCTCTCCCAGCGCTCGCCCACCTCTGCAGTCTGCTTTCGGATCGCTTTAGCCACCTGCTGGGCCTTCTCCTCCGGGCTCAGCTCTACGAAATACCACAGACGGAAACACTCCATTTAAATCACGACTTCACTTCAGTTGACCTCAGTTAAGTTCATTTTGGAAGCTTTTGTGAAAAAAGATAAATTCAGGAGTCAACAAGACTTCCTGTTATTGGGATGTTTCTAGTTCTGTGATGTCACGTCTGAGAACAAACACACACAACCTACGGCTTCCTCACAACTGGCTCACTTTCCATGCATTTCATTCAGAACCATGTTTTCTTCTTTAGTTTGGTTGGTTTAGGCATCAAACTGTTTAAAAAGATGGCTGTTGGATTTGGATCCACACCAAAAATTTCAGACAGTCTAAAACTGTCTGAACAATGTGGTCTCAGGCTGATTGAGTACAAGGACAGATGACTTACAGTGAAAATCCCTAAGATAACTGTCAGTGAAAAACAAGAGACAGCTGATTTGTGAGGAGAGCAAGCACATTTATTTTCTAAAATAAATGTATAGATTTACAAACAGTCGGTTTTTGTGCATCTCGCATTCATTAACACAACTACAACTTGTCTTGAAGTTCTCCACATTGCACCTGACCTCGTTCAGAGAACATGACCGGTTCACGGTCACCTGAGAAAGTGTTTACTAATGAGTCCACTCAACTAATGAGCTAAATAGAGAGAGGTTTACAGACGACAGGAGGCAGATGTTTGGGCAATTTATAGAAAGAGCCTAGGGCATGTCTACAGCATTAACATCTGCTCCTTCATTCAGCTTCCAGGCTTTCTGAGGACGTGAGAAGACATTTTAGCTAATGTCACCGTCACAAATGGCAGGACTGGTTTCTCCGTTCGGCAAACACTCACCTATATCTTTCATCTTTATATTTCTGTTTCAGCCGAGTGAGAATCAATTTACAATTCAAATGCATTCATGCATTTCTGGAAAGGTCTGAAATTAAATTAAGATCCAGGGGTTGAATGAAATGAAAGTGTGGCAGCGGCTTGTTTATGCTCATTTGATGACGAGCGCTGGAACAGATTGCTTTGCATTTTAAAACATACAGTTCAATTTGGAAAACATGCATTCACTGCGTGAACATTAGTGGTGTATGATTTCATCTGGGTAAGCTGCTATATAAATAATATAAAAACATAATAAAATGAATACAAATATAATATAAATAATATGAATGCAGAAATATTATATAAAATATTTTATTACATATTTATTATTATGGAAGCCCATTTCCACCACTTAATAAAACATACAATAATAAAACTATGTAAATCTCAAATGTATGACTTTTTTCTTGCAATTGTGTACTTAAATCTCACAATTCTGACTTCTTTTCTCAGAACTGTGAGACGTAAACTCACATCTGCATGTTATGAGGTCCAATTTGGTGAAATAAAAAATGCTATTTTATTACAATTACAGTTCTGACTTTATTTCTCAGAATTGCATGTTTATGTCGCACAATTCTGTCTATAACACGCAATTATGAGTTCATATCTCACACTTCTGAGAAAAAAAGTCAGAATTGTGATATAAAGAGTCACTTTTGTTTTTTTAGATTAAATGGGTTTTTCATAACAGTTTGTTATGATTTATGATGATTAATCACAAAGGAATGGGGAAAAACATTAGCATCGCCTCATTAACACAGAAGTAAAAAAAAAACTGAATTAACTGTACATATATATATATATATATATATTTGGAGTTGCAGCACACCTCTCCTCAAACGGCCACATAATTTGAGATGTCCTTCATGTATGTAGCTCAAACAGTTCAGGACGAGTTACGCACAAATGTTTCAAACTTAGAGTTTAAGGATTGTTTCAGTCACTAAGCCTCAGGACAGGCAGCAGTAATAGTTCTGCTTGCCTTAGCAAACACTTTCCGCTCTAGATGAGTTTGGTGTTTTTTGAAAGACAGAAAACATTGAGCTTCAGGACTCTGAAAAGTGGAAATATCCTGCAGTCTCTGATCTGCCAATTAACCCGCTTTCACTGGGCATTCGCACACTCCTTCCAAACGCCCGCTGAAATGCATGCACATGAGTACGCACATACACTTCACAAGCAGCTCTCTTTGTATCTGACGTTCATCCTAAACTAGCTTTTCAAGGGGGTCCCAGCAGAAGTGTCCAGAGAGCAGAGGAACTTTCCAGACATCGGTTACTGCAGTTAAGAGCGTGTTGACAGGAGGTGTCCGACTTAACAGAGTCTCTTACATCAAAGAGCATCCCTGTCAAAATAAACTCTGCTGGTCTGGATGATGATGATGTGTGCGTGTGTGTGTTTAATGTTCTCATACTGGCCTGGAAATAATGGGCTCTCACCGGCTTTGGGTTGCAGGTTCTTGCGTGGCTCTTCGGGTCCTTCGATTGGCTGGTCGGCTAGAAACATGTGTGCCTGATCCAAAGTGCTGAGAACGAAATGCTCACGCTCCTTAAGCTCCGCCCGCAGAGCCTGAAAACACATCCATCAACATCACATCACGACCTGTCAATCATTCACAATTATCATTAAGAAAACAGTCAACCAGTTAACAGAGATAAATAAAAAGATAGACAGATGGATGCATGGATGGACTAGATAGAAAAACTGATAAATAAAAATACAAAAATGGATGGATGGAAGGATAGACAGACCAAACGACATAAATTGATAAGACAGAAAGAGATACAGACGGATGGGTGGATGGACAAAGAGAGAGAGAGAGACATACGGACAGATACACAGACAGACTGACAGATTTAATCAATTTAATTATTTTCATTATTTTATATTAATCAGCCACAGTCCGTCATTATCTGACAGTATATGTTCATTGTTTATGTAAGTCAACACTATTTAAGAGTGTGTGTGTTTGTGTGTGTGTGTGTGTGTGTGTGCAGGAGATCAGTGGGAGCAAAATGAAAAACAAAGAGATGAAGAAAAGGTGAGAATGAGGGCAGTGAAAGACTGATAGGGTGCACATATAAAACGGACACTGAAGTGCAATCGCAAACACAATCTCTGAGGTCAAACGAAGCATTTCCGCAGGGTCGCACGCAAATTAGCCAAACTAATAGCCATCCTCTCACTCAGACAAAACGTAACTCCTGCCTTCAGGCAGCACAGGGCTTCTGCACAGCCAGACACAAACACAATTAAATGAACAGCCAAATCTCAGTGGAGAGGAACACTGGATTACCATTCCTCTGATAGTTGGGCCCCTCAGGCTCGACTGGAGAGCAGGGTCACGGCACCCTCCACACTTCTGAAACGGTCGTTAAACTGAGCCAGAGGAAGTGATAAGCCTTTTAATTACATCCTGCTACAGTAAACCAGCCACACATTAGAGGCCCGTGATGAGGACGGAGAGGAAGAGGAGCGCTCCATTAAACAGCATTATAGAGACGTTAAGGAGCGATATTAAAAACAGGAAGACTAGAGTAAGATGGAGAAAGAGACACATACTGTATGAGGTCAAACATGAAGTGTGTGTATGTGTGCAGCTTGCTGGATGATACACGGCAATGGATAGACTGCACTGCTCTACTACTCTGATGCCAACAGGCAAAAGGATGTAAACTAGTTTAGATCCCCTACATTTTTTTGTGTTTAGCTACAGTCCTGACAGCATTGAATATCCAATATATAAGATAATCCATTGGACGTGGCTGAACACTGTTTGCCCTGATCATATATATGGTCTTGCCTCCATCTTGGCCCTATCAATCACAAAATAAAAGTCCTTTTCCAACTAAATATTCTTATTTCTAATAAAATATGACAACAAATAAACCTCAAAGCTGATTTATTCACAAATGCATGCTAAATGTCTCCAACAAAGTGATTGCGTGTCTTCAGAAGACCAAACAGCCTTATTCATATGGATTACTTTGATGATGTCTTCATGAACTTTTTGAATCTTGAAAGTTTTAGTTGCTGACTTTCATTAAAGGAACATAACTATTTCAGGTTTCATTAAAAATGTATTCATCTTTGTGTCTTGAGGGTGAATAATCATGACAATTGTTATTTTTGGGTGAACTATCCCTTTAAGAAGTCTCTTGTAGCTGAAACATGCTTCAGTAAACAACCTTCACCTTCAGTGGCAAAAAATCAGAGAGCTCTTCCATCTCTCTCTTTCACGAAGATAATGACTGTTTCCGCTTTTAAAGCCAAAAAGCAGCAAACTATCATCAGTGCTCTTCCTGAGCTCTTAAAGCACTTCTGACAGACACAAACAGCCGAACACAACAGTACGGCATTCACAGTCATAATGAATAACCTCTGTGTGTCTGGAGTGAAAGACCATTCAAAACCACCAAATGGCAAACTGCTCCACACATCCCGAACACGTTTAAAAGACTCCCAAACAAGCTCTAATGGCTCGGCTCCAGCCGAAACACCCTTGAGGCTGTTTTTTTGGGTATTGTCTGTCAGTTGTAGCAGCCTCTGCCTTTGCCAGACCGAGACTCAGGTCGAAGATGCTGGAGTGGTGCCAAAGTGCCACTTATCGCTATAGCAACACACAAGCATCTCAACAACAATAATGACCTCAGCGCTACATTTCAAGTCTTGTGAGAAGTTTATATAAAAGTTTTATACTGCGAATTATTTCATGCATGAATTTGTATTTTTAATGTTTGTTTTTACTTTTAAACAAGTGAGAAAATCATGCCAATATCTTTTTTTCTTCAGTATATTTTATTTTGAGGGAGTTCCTTATCTGTCCACTGCACTGCAAACCATGCAACAATGGTATAAAAAGTGGTTCGATAGAACTCATTGTTTTCGTTTTTCATCAAAATGAGCCTCTTTATCAGGCACCTTGGCTATGCACGGGTTTCTATCTAAGTTTCGTACTTCTGAATAGGTTGAAGCTGGGATTTAGCTGGTTTGAAGTTGAATTATTTGATGCAGAATGCATTCACTCTGTATCTTGATCTCATTTTTGACAGATGTGGCTTTTAGACGCTTTTGCATTAGAAGACTTGGAACATTAAATCACAGCAACAATAGAAAGGACATTTGAAAAAAAAAATATATACTATTCTATGTTTGAAACTCATTTTATTATTTTAAAAAATGGCCAACTTTTATTTAAAACTCTTAAAATCAGTATCATACGTGAGCACAGACAACTAATTGGTTCAAAATGGTTTCCAAACATCGGTCTACTCTAGTGGACACCATGCATGAAAGGGTTAAAACAATTTTGTTGTTATTTTTTGCACAAAGCAGAAAGCTTTTAGCGCTGCAGCAAAAATAAATACAAGCCCACAGACAAGTATGAGGTACGTAACTGACACTCTTGTCTGTATATTACTGCTCTTGTGCTGCCATAGAGGATGACGGGAAATCATTTTTTTTACACAAGCAAGTCCCTTTGGTGTCCGTGCACACATCATGTAACAATGATACACCAGAAGCAGAGAGAGGCCAAAGGGCCTCAAATCAAATGTTGAAAGACATACGCGTTTGCAATGATGCTGTAATTGTCCAAGACCTAAAATATCAGATAACGACCTTCCTATCCATTTAAAACAGTGTAAATTGAAATCAATACCTGAGCAGCAAACGGACAGGGTTTCATAACTAATGTCTCAAAGATGATCAGTAGAGCAGCACTGTCAGCATTTCACACACATAAAAACATACAGGTCACTTCACGTCAGGCGACGGGACTGGACGCTTAAGTGTCTTTCATTTCTTCTTTCATAAGATGATCTTCAGAGTGATTTTATTAGTTTTAGTGAGGTCGTTCTTTCATCGTCTCAGGTCAGAGAAAAGTTTGAGGCTCGGGGGGCTTTAATCAGTCTCATATTTGACACTTTGAGCATTCACAAGCCAGATGATCAGAATAAATCACAGACGTCACCAGTATTGAACAGCGCTGAGCCAGTTTCCAGCTTTTTAAGGTCATTATCTCTTTTCTGGGTGCCTGGACTAAAAAAAAACCTTACAGTGATGAGACTAATGCAGCATGATCCTGCTTATATAAGAGCTCCATGAAAAAATTGCTATATTAATATTTTATAATTTCAGAGGACTTATGGACTACTTTTATAATGCTTTTCTGTCCTTTCTGATCACTGATGAAAAAATCAGTTGCGGACATCTGGCTACATTTCTTTTTTAAATGATATACACTCACCTAAAGGATTGTTAGGAACATCTGTTCAATTTCTCATTAATGCAATTATCTAATCAACCAATCACATGGCAGTTGCTTCAATGCATTTAGGGATGTGTTCCTGGTCAAGACAATCTCCTGAACTCCAAACTGAATGTCAGAATGGGAAAGAAAGGTGATTTAAGCAATTTTGAGCGTGGCATGGATGTTGGTGCGGTCTCAGTATTTCACAATCTGCTCAGTTACTGGGATTTTCACGCATGACCATTTCTAGGGTTTACAGAGAATGGTGTGAAAAGGGAAAAACATCCAGTATGCAGCAGTCCTGTAAGTGAAAATTCCTTGTTGATGCTAGAGGTCAGAGGAGAATGGGCCGACTGATTCAAGCTGATAGAAGAGCAACTTTGACTGAAATAACCACTCTTTACATCCGAGGTATGCATTTTCTGACCATGTCCATCCCTTTATTACCACCATGTACCCGTCCTCTGATGGCTACTTCCAGCAGAAAAATGCACCATGTCACGAAGCTTGAATCATTTCAGATTGGTTTCTTGAACATGACAATGAGTTCCCTGTACTAAAATGATCTCAACCCAATAGAGCATCTTTGGGATGTGGTGGAACGGGAGCTTCGTGCCCTGGATGTGCATCCCACAAATCTCCATCAACTGTGAGATGCTATCCTATCAATATGGGCCAACATTTCTAAAGAATGCTTTCAGCACCTTGTTGAATCAATGGCACGTAGAATTAAGGCAGTTCTGAAGGCGAAAGGGGGTCAAACACAGTATTAGTATGTGTTCCTAATAATCCTGTGGGTGAGTGTATGGTCATATGATGACAATTTTAATTTTTGTTCAAATTATCCTAATGAAATGTTGATAAAAATAGTGTCCTTGTAACAGTCAGAAGCTTTATCAGTAGACCACACTGGAGCATTACACCTTTTATCAGTACAACAGAGAATACCACACACTTTCCCACTCTCAGGACTGATAGTTTTAATTATAGCAGCAATAAAGAAGGCTCTACTATTGGATAAGTAGACGTATGATTGATAATAAACACTAGTACTGAGATGCAAGGATGAGAGAAATTCAGAGCTTGAAAACTTGAAAACTACTTGACCACTTGTGAAAGCAGATTCAAATGATTTTTCTATGAAGCTCCTTGCAGTTTCAAGCCTTTAGCCCTATTCGGACGGGACTAGTTTTACAGGGGGTCATTAGAGAAATCTGCGTTTCACAGACGTACTTGGTGATTTTAATCCCGTCCGAATCTGCCACTGTGTTTTTCTCACACAACTTTTGTGATAATTCCAGAGCAAATTACCTACTGTTTTTCAGCAAACTCAGTGATCCTCTGAGAAAACTAATCCCGTCCGAATGCGAATGTCTGTGATTGCCGGTGATATTTTATTTCACAACGCGTTTCCTTGTGTGTTTTGGCAAACGTGAATTACCGTAGATGCTCTTACCACGCAGATGTTTGATAGATTTGCTTAGCGGCAAATAAATAATAATAAAAAAATAATACAAATAATAAAATCAAGAACAAGATCGCATAAAATGTTAATACCGGCCATTGTAATATCAGCATCAGGTAAGATCACTCACGTTCATTTATGTACTCAGTTACATAATGTTTTAATTACATTTAATAAAAAAAAGAAAATAAAAAAAGAAGGAAAACAAGTTAAACTAAAGGAACCACACATTAACATGGTTTTGCTACACTAGCCATTTAGTATTTATTGTGTAATAATACTAAGGCAATCATTCTGAATGAATGCAATGCACGCATACGGAGCGTGTGATCCCTGTGACGCCCAGATGCACAAAACAGACCCTCCCACCTCTGTAATAAACACGGAGATACTGTCTATGGGAGATACTAGTCCCGTCCGAATTGGTACATGAAAATCGCAGACGTCAGGTGATAAGAATCGAAACTCAAACGTAGTTCATAAAACTAGTCCTGTCCGAATAGTGCTTTAAATGTCAAATTAAACTGTGAAAGTGTCAACCCTGTTACTGTCAACCTTGTTACCTTTTTAAAGGCATAATTATATCCCAGCATATTATGCTTATTTATAAAGCATTTTAAAAATAAAATATATTAATTCAGCTTGAGATGGTACAATGCAATTAACACTTACATACATTATTTAATTGAATATTAAAAGTAAAAAAAAAAAAAATAATAAAATTACTTTAAAAATCACCTTTTCAAAATGGAAAGTCACCATTTCCATTTCATTTAATGGGCTCATTACACTCAGTTAATCTTGGAATAAAGGTCATTCTCTGTCTCTTTAACTGGCTCATTGTCTTTATCAGAGAAAGTTTTTAGACAGACAATGTGTTCGGCTCTTCTATGTCTCTCAGACCTCACACAAATTATTCATTTTCACTTCCATCTATCCTGGTCGCCCGGTAGGCTTGGCACACTAATCAGCCGTGACGTGTTCAAAAGGCCTGGCGTTTTGTAACCACGCTGCTAAAGCTCTTACCAGGCCAGCCGGCGCACAGACAATCTATTATAAGAGCCCAAGAAAAAGATGAGGTGGAGAGAGAGAGAGAGAGGTAAAGAGAGAGGGAAAAGTCAAAATCGGGGGCAATCTTTCTCTCCGCTCCAGAGAATCATTAGTCTAACTGTCTGAGAGAGAGAGAAAGAAAGAGAGATCGAGAGCACAACCAAACTGTCACAGCCTCGTTACGGTTTCAACCTTCCTGCCACCTTCCCATAATTCCCTGCGGTGGTTTTGTCTGGTATTGTAGGCATTCCTGCATGATACAGCACAAAGAAACCAGAAAACATGCCTGTGCTGATCGAAAGCTTCAAACAGAAACCTTAAACAGTTCTTCATTTTGAGATGCATCTCTCGATCTTTGTATGCTAAAATTTCAAGGCATTATATGTTATCTCGGTTCAGTCCAATATAGAATGTAAGAATATAACGGCCCAACATGATCATTTTGCTGAGTATCGTAAACACTGCAATATACAATATATTAAAAAAGGAGAGCCAAGAGAAATAATAAAGAGAGGAAAAGAGACAAGATGAGACGAATAAAGGTGAGGAAAGAGACGAGGTAAGAGAGGCAAAGATGATTCAAGGAACGAGACAAGATTAGACAAGACAGTAGATGAGAGCATGCAGAATAAGAAGATTGGAGACAAGAGAGAAGACAAATGCCAACTGAAAGATAGAAGAGAGGAAAGAAAAGACAAGATAAGACCAGTCAAGCAGAGACAGGACGACACACGAGATGGGACAGAAGACTATAGATGAGAAGAGAAAGAGACAAGAGACACAAGATGGGACAGAGATGAAAAAGGATGAGATGAGAGAGAAGAGACATTAAGGTCAAAACTGAAGTTGAAAAGAGAGACGAGATTAAATGTAAGAGAGAGGACAGAAGACGAGGAGAAAGACATGTGAGACACCGGTACAAAATGAGATGAGAAGACAGAGATGAGATGAGACCGAAGATGAAAGGTTGTGACATTGCCACAGAAGTACCACTCTGTACACAACATTCAGTTTGGGTGCTTAAGTTATGTACTCCTCTTGAGGTGTGTGTTTGTCTTCAAGAAATGGGTCTCTATGTAGCAGGAAGTCAGTCTCTCTCTGAATTAGAGATGTCCCTGAAGCCGAATTCTGAGTTCGGAAAGGAAATTACATTTTACGGAGACCCCAAAGGGTCAGTGCTTTTCCGTTATCTCACAATTTATACTATTGAGTAATTACATTGTATAGAATCTGCGGGCATCAGGGAGCCACAATCAATATCAGGGGATTGAAATCAGTTTTGAATGCATTTGAATTTGCGATCACATGCACTCTGTGTACAGCACACGGTGGTACCAAGGGGCAAGGAACTCGACCGGAAGTTGAAGTCGGGTGGGGGCTGCCATCTTGTAGAAGAACTTCACTTGCGTTAGCATTCCCATTGACTCCCATTCATTTTGGCGTCACTTTGACAGCGAATAACTTTACATCTGAGGCGTTTAAAGACTCTGTTTGTCCATTATTTATTTCTAAAGATACACGACAATGTATAAAGGGCTCCATTACCTTCTATGTTACATTATGGCCCCGTATAAACAGTTTTTGTAAAGAATAGGTTAACGATTGCGTCATAACCACTCGACTCTCTGTCGCATTACCGTACAGACAGGAGGAGAAGCTCGCAGGAAATTAACTTAATATGGCGTACTGGCGTTACATTTTAAAATACTATACAAAATAATTAATCAGAATACTTACTCCTGCTCACTCACGACAAAGAACTCCCCGCTCAAGCTTGCCGTCTCTGCAAGATTAACGATGGCAGTTTGCACGCACAGCTACTAGAACATTTACATCTGTCGATCAGGTTGCTGACGTCGTCAAGCTTCGTTTGAGTCTGCGCGTCAGAAACGGAAGTGCTAAAAAAACGCTAAAAATGGGCTTCTTTTGTCTCAATTGAGTTCCAATGGGGTCGCTGTGTCCATTTCTTTTACTGTCTATGGGTGGTACTGATTTTACAGGATAAGATATTAATCACTGACACTCAGGATCTGGTGCGCACCAAATCAAATGTACGTACTCTATTTGTTTTACAGCCCAAGGACTCTTTACATATATTGTGCGGTTTTAATTCAGTGCCATTTTTTTGTGTAAATACAACCCTCAACCATGTAGAATTGATGCGCTACAAGCAAACAATGTTGTTTGGCAGTAGGCATCTCAATCTCACCGTCACTGTTTTGATTTCAGCAAATCAGTTCAAGCAAATCCAGGCAACGTGATTAATATTCATGAACCCAGCAACTAATCAGATCATAGTGTCTTTTATACTGTTAGAATTACTAGTATGAGTATTATATTTTCAGTATTGTTGTTAAGTTTTTTTTTTTTTCAGAGAAAAACTGAATGACCAAACACTATCTCAAGCACCACCACCAGTCCTAAATTCTGTTAAAAGGACAGATGTGGTATCATACATTATTATTCACACATGATAACCACATATTAGCTCTAATTACTTGAGTTCTATCATAAAAATGCTTGACTGACTAAAGTTAAAAATCAATCAATTAAAAGCTACTTTCAGATCATATCACACATGAATGTATCTTAATAAAGATAAGCTGATTTGGTGGAATCACACACACACACACACAACTATAAATTGTACTAGCCAAGGTGTGTGTAAAGGGTTAATACATATGTTTGCTTATGCACTTTTTTAATGTTTTCATTCTTTACACACAACATTTGAGTATTTACAACAATTCCCCTTTTAACTGAGTTTCCTCAGCTGATAAGACTGTTACATAATGAGACGAGATGACACAATCTGAGAAGAAAGAGATGAGACAAGAAGAGGTGAGAGAAGAAAAGAGACATTGAGAAGAGGAATATATGAGAGAGAAAGGCACAACAGTGAGTTGAGAATAGAGGGATGGGGCAGTATGAGTTGAATTGGAGACAGTAGCTGTGATGAGACTGGCTCTCACCATGCAGTGGTTCTGCTGCTGCAGCACTGTGGGCACGTCTCCTCCGATGGGCATCTGTTTGTTCAGTTCCTCATCCTTCACACTGATCCAGCGGCCCAGATCCTCCAGGACTGACAGAAGCCGGTTCCAGCGCTCAGCACTGGCCTCCAGATGAGCCCTGCACACACAATTACACATGCATTCAAAACTTACAAATCTTGGTACTAATGAAAATGTTACATTTTGGAATGCATCAGGGTTAAATGTAAGGGGGGTTAGCCCTCTCAGAACTCATTGAGATTGAATTGCAGTGCCTGCAGTTAGAAATTGATATTTGAATGGAAGTCTATGAGAGCACTCAGGTGATTCTCCAGTTTGACAGAAATCGCCCAAAAAGGGGTGTTACTACACAAAATGCGACTCAACGCTGACTGGACTATTTAGAGGCAGCACAAACAGTCTAGAATAGTGAAAGCTAGCGTAACACTGTGGTTGAATGTAAAAGAAAATCCCTCCCTTTCCTTTGGTGGTGCGCCCTAATGTAGAAACTGCCACTGTTCAAATGCATATTTGATCTCCCTCATCTGCTTCAATAAGCAGCCTTCAGTCAAAGTGAGACCCCTCGTGGCTGGCTATTATTGTGATGCTGTCTGGTCTCTGTTTCCCTGGGTGTCCACTAGTGGTCTCACTTCCCCATAGGCACCTCAACCGTACGCACTACAATTCCCACTAGCCTTGTGCCTTCATCACAGTAAATGCACTCCTGTTAATTGCACTCAGGTGTCTTCACTTGTTAATCATTATCCTCCATATATTAACCAGTCCTTTTCTGTTTGTCGTGATGGAGTCCTTACTTTCCGTCACCAAGTTTCCTTGTGTGCCTAGTTTCTAGTTCCTGTTCTTGTTCATTTGTTTGTTTCTGTTTGGACTGATGTTTGATTACGACCCTGGCTTGTTTTGACTCTGATTTTGGATAACCCTATTAAACCTACACTGCACTTGGATCTTCCGTCTCCTGTGTTCCCGAACATGACAGAAGGACTCCATCATACGAAGATCCAGCAGTGTGGAATTTCGTATACGTTCCCCAGCCACCATAGAGGAGCGGATGGGGAGACTTTCTAACCTAACCACTCTCCGTCAAAATGGGAGTGAGGTGGGGTGCTTGGCACAAATGTTCTGGACAATGGCAGTGGGGATGGGGTATAACAATGAGGCCCTGAAGGACCTTTTCAATGTCTGCCTGGATGACCCTTTACCTGGGTGGGAGATGAAGGGGCTGGAGATACTGGACTTTTGGGGGTTCACCAGTTACATACAACGTCGATCTGAGTGGGATGACTCAGCCACACCTGTCTCTCTCGTTGGGATGGCCGACTCTAGACTGGGGTCTACAGACAGTAGGACTGCCAGCTCAGCACCACTGCACAATATTACCACCAGCCCAGCGCCACAGCACAAGGTGGTCGCCAGCACAGCACCACGGCGCAAGATGGCCGCCAGCCCAGCGCCGTTGCACAAGATGGTCGCCAGCCCAGCGCCGTTGCACAAGATGTTCGCCAGCCCAGCGCCACAGCCCAAGATGGCAGCCGGCCCAGCGACACTGCCCAAGATGGCCACCGGCCCAGCGCCACAGCACAAGGTGGCCGTGAAATCAGCGCCACTGCCCAAGATGGCTGCCGGCCCAGCGCCACAGCACAAGGTGGCCACTGGCCTAGCGCCACTTCTCAAGATGGCCGCCGGCCCAGCGTCACTGCCCAAGATGGCCGCAGGTCCAGCGCCATTTCCCAGGATGGCCGCCGGTCCTGAGTCATGGCACAAGATGGCCGCTTGTCCAGCGCCTCTACACGGGATGACAGCCACAGTTGACCATCCAGAGTCGAGTCAGGTTCCCGTTGACCCTCCAGAGTTCCTGTTGATCCTCCAGAGTTGAGTCAGGTTCCCGTTGAACCTCCAGAGTTGAGTCAGGTTCCCGTTGACCCTCCAGAGTCGAGTCAGGTACCCGTTGACCCTCCAGAGTCGAGTCAGGTTCCCATTGACCCCCCAGAGTCAAGTCAGGTTCCCGTTGACCCCCCAGAGTCAGGGCAAGTCACCGTTGACACTCCAGAGTCAGGTCAAGTCACCGTTGACACTCCAGAGTCAGGTCAAGTCACCGTTGACACTCATGAGTTAAGCACTACCACAGTTAGACCTCAGGCATCAAGTCAAGTCACTGGTGATCCTCAAGGACAGAGTCAAGTCACCATTGATCTTCATTAGCAAATGCAGGTCACCATTGATCTTCATGAGCAGTCAGGTCACCAATGATCCTCATGAGCAGAGTCAGGTCACCAATGATCCTCATGAGCAGAGTCAAGTCACCAATGATCCTCATGAGCAAAGTCAGGTCACCAATGATCCTCATGAGCAGAGTCAGGTCACCAATGATCTTCATGAGCAGAGTCAAGTCACCAATGATCTTCCTGAATCCAGTCTAAACTCTGCAGAACTACCAAAGCCTCTCCACATCTCTGCTGAACTACCAGAGCCTCTCCACATCTCAGGCGAACTCTCTGAGTGCTTCACTGATCCTGTCGTGGCCACGTAGGCCACCCTTAACTTGTTCATGTTCTCTGTTTCAGACTTGCCTATCCAGACTTGCTCTCATGTATCATCGATCCCACTGTGGTGGTCCTCTGTGCCAACCTGGTGGGCTCCTATCTCGACTGTACGTCTGTGGTGGTCTTCTGCGCCGCCCTGGTGGGCTTCTGTCTCGACCGACGGCTGTGGTGGTCTTCTGCGCCGCCCTGGTGGGCTTCTGTCTCGACGGCACAGCTGTGGTGGTCTTCTCAGCCCTGGTGGGCTTCTGTCTCGACCGCACGGATGTGGTGGTCTTCTGCGCCGCCTTGGTGGGCTTCTGTCTCGACTGCACGGTTGTGGTGGTCTTCTGCGCCGCCCTGGTGGGCTTCGGTCTCGACCGCACGGATCCTCTGCGCCGCCCTGGTGGGCTTCTGTCTCGACCGCATGGATGTTGTGGTCTTCTGCGCTGCTCTGGTGGGCTTCTGTCTCGACCGCACAGTTATGGTGGTCTTCTGCGCCGCCCTGGTGGGCTTCTGTCTCGACCGCACAGTTATGGTGGTCTTCTGCACCCCCCTGGTGGGTTTCTGACTCAACCGCATTGCTCCAATTCCATCCTGCTCCACCCTGGATTCCTGCCCTGTCAGTTCGGCCCTGGGCCACTGAACTTTCAGTTCTCCCCTGGACTTGTGTTTTGTTGTTTTTTTTGTTTTTTGGCACTTTCTGTCTCTGTTACCCTCTATTACCTGGCCCTCCGTCCCTCCCCTGGTCCTCCGCCGGTCCACCTCCCTCCAGGTCTCCTTGTTTTTGTTTTTTGCACTTCTTGTTTCTGTTTCCCTACATTACCTGGCCCTCCGTCCCTCCCCCTGATCCTCCACCGCTTCACCTCCCTCCTCGTCTCTGTGATCCTTGGTCTCGTCTTGGGTTCGGGTGGAGCATCTGGTAGCTGCTCCGTGGAGGAGGGGGTAATGTCACGCTGTCTGGTCTCTTGTTTCCCTGGGTGTCCACTAGTGGTCTCACTTCCCCATAGGCACCTCACCGTAGGCACTACAATTCCCACTAGCCTTGTGCCTTCATCACAGTAATTGCACTCCCGTTAATTGCACTCAGGTGTCTTCACTTGTTAATCATTATCCTCCTATATTAACCAGTCCTTTTCTGTTTGTCGTGATTAAGTCCTTACTTTCCGTCACCAAGTTTCCTTGTGTGCCTTATTTCTAGTTCCTGTTCTTGTTCTTGTTTATTTATTTGTTTGTTTCTGTTTGGACTGATGTTTGATTACAACCCAGGGTTGTTTTGACTCTGATTTTGAATAACCCTATTAAACCTATACTGCACTTGGATCTTCCGTCCCCTGGGTTCCCAAACGTGACAATTATGGCTACAGGTCATCAAGTCCTGCACTTTTCATAAAAGTGACAGTAGCCTACTCTTCAAATACAGTTTCTCCAAACGTGTTTATTATAATCCATGTCCAAGAGTCAATTTCCTCAGATGAGATGGTTTTTATTCGTTACTTATTTGACATGATGCTATAAAAACACACTGACCTCCTCGAGCTTTTATATTGGCACTTCTGGTTATCAACATTTTGAATTTGCATTTTAGTTAAAAACATCTAGATTCAACATTTATATTTAGATGTAACATTTAGATGTAACATTTAGATGTAACATTTAGATTTAACATTTAGATTTAACATTTAGATTTAGATTTAACATTAAGATTTAGATTTAACATTTACATTTAGATTTAACATTTACATTTAGATTTAACATTTACATTTAGATTTAACATTTAGATTTAGATTTAACATTTAGATTTATAATTTAACATTTAGATTTAGATTTAACATTTAGATTTAGATTTAACATTTAGATTTAGATTTAACATTTACATTTAGATTTAACATTTACATTTAGATTTAACATTTACATTTAGATTTAACATTTAGATTTAGATTTAACATTTAGATTTATAATTTAACATTTATATTTAGATTTAACATTTAGATTTAACTTTAACATTTATACTTAACATTTAGATTTAGATTTAACATTTAGACTTATATTTTACATTTAGATTTAGATTTAACATCTAGATTTAACATTTATATTTATATTTAACATTTATATTTATATTTAACATTTAGATTTAGATTTAACATTTAGATTTAGATTTAACATTTACATTTAGATTTAACATTTACATTTAGATTTAACATTTAGATTTATAATTTAACATTTAGATTTAACATTTAGATTTAGATTTAACATTTAGATTTAACTTTAACATTTATACTTAACATTTAGATTTAGATTTAACATTTAGACTTATAGTTTACATTTAGATTTAGATTTAACATCTAGATTTAACATTTATATTTAGATTTAACATTTATATTTAGATTTAACATTTACATTTTAGATTTATATTTAGATTTAACATTTAGACTTATATTTTACATTTAGATTTATATTTAACATCTAGATTTAACATTTATATTTATATTTAACATTTAGATTTAGATTTAACATTTACATTTTAGATTTACATTTAGATTTAACATTTAGATTTAGATTTAACATTTAGATTTAACATTAAGATTTAACTTTAACATTTAGATTTAACATTTAGATTTAGATTTAACATTTAGACTTAGATTTTACATTTAGATTTAGATTTAACATCTAGATTTAACATTTAGATTTAACATTTACATTTTAGATTTATATTTAGATTTAGCATTTAGATTTAAAATTTAGATAAACTATTTTCAGTCAAAATTCATACCAGTTTTTTTAACATTGAAGCTAAATGTGACAAAATGGTGTTGTTATTTTCAGCATGAGATGCTTTACAAACAGCCCCCCATAAGTGTGTGTGTTTGTTTGTTTGTGTAAATAGACATATCAGCAAGACTTGTAATTACACGTGTTCACTATTTAGTGCCTAATTAGTTTAGAACACAATTACACTGTTCCCCCCCCCCTCTCTCACACACACACACACACACTCGCACACTCTATTGTTGGTCCATTTTACCAATTTGTATGGTACACACACAAAACAACTATGCTGAGTGAGCATTTGAACTTGAGGTTTGTGTGTGTGTGTGTGTGTGTGTTTGTGTGTGTGTGTGAGGCTGACCGTATATTGGCTGATTTGGCCTTCAGGTCGTTCCAGCGCTGGTTCATGTCATCCAGTCTCTGTTGAAGGAAAACTGCTTCCTCTGAGCTCCCCAGAGCCTTCACCATCTTCATCTTATTCCCATCCACACTCCTGAAGACATCATTATGAGCCTCGATCTCCGCCTGGATGTCCTACACACACGCACACAGAGAGAGAGATAGAGACCGATTTAATTGCACTATTACTACCATCATTATGTGGATTCGTTAAAGGCAAAGATAAATAAATCAACAAAGACAAACAGTCACGTTATCACACCTCTGCTGAGAGGAAAGCACACAATTAAAGCTGTCAGTCTGATACTGAACGTCTCCACCCCCCCACCCCCCCCCCCAGCACACACACCAGGGATGGAAATTAACTATTTTGTCCACCGGATATAAATCGTTTTTAAGCGTCTCGTCACGCCAGAGCTGTCAAACATGTGTAGTGATACAACGTTGTTTCTAAATAACAACTTACAACCCTCTACGGACACCTTGGCAGTTGAATTGCCATTGGCTAGTAATTATTTTAGTTTACTCGGCAGTCAGTCAAGCTTTATAATAATCAAGTATCATTTAAGAAAAAAACTTTAGTAATTAGAAGTAAGCTTGATAACCATGTTTGAATGCTTATTAGTCGTTTTAACTGAACATTTGAACTCGACTGGTGGTTGCGCTTTTTTGGTCATTCAGTGTTTCTGTAAAAAAAAAAAAAAAAAAAAAATCACTTACAAAAATATTGATAATAATAGATGATAAAGATAATAACAATTCGATTCCTACTAATAAAAAATATAAAACACACTAAGGATTACTAAGGATTAATAAGATGCTGGATTCATGAATATTAATCAGGCTTTGTGTGTTAGCTCGAACTAATTTGCCTAAATCAAAACAGGGACGAAAATAGGTGAGCGCCAGCCAATGAGATTGCCGTTCCGACATTAACTCCACCCACTACTGGAAAACCCAGCTGTTCTTAAAAGCTGAAGTCTTCCATAGGAACGCCATTATTTTGACAGGAAGATACAACAAAGAATATTATTTAAATGTAGCAACTCAATCCCCTCTCTCTCTCTTTCTCTATGTGAGTGTGAGAGAAAGCGACGGCGATTTGTGCTCCTTAACACTAGAGTTTACAGTACATTATACAGGTGTGTTGCTCATTGAGGAAAAAAAAAAAAGCACAGATCGTCTGACGGAAAGTCAGAGAGTATTCGCGAGTGAAAATATCTGTGCTAAACTTAACTTCCAACTAACACACTGGCGAGTAAAATCAGATAGTTTATTAGCCATTGGCTAATATTAAACATCATTTAGTAGCCAGAAGGAAGTTTTAGTTGCAAATGCGAGTGATTAACTCACAATGTAGAGCAGTGGTTCCCAACCATTTTCAACTCGCGGCCCACACAACCAAACACATATGTTTGCGCGGCCCACTTCAAAAAAATTAACTGACCCCGCTATTGTTGGGTTAATAACTTAGTACTCAGAAGCTAGATTTTAAACTGTATTTATTGAATAAACATGGACAAAAAAAAAAAAAATATCGCGATTTTTTTGATCAATTTTGCAATTGTGACACACACCGATATGCTTTTACAGTCATAAATGCATTCAGGATTAATTTTAAACATATTTCCAAAAGAAAACCAATCAGAGCTTTATCAAAAAGTTGTAACATCTCTAGAACAGACATAAGTCAAAATTATCACTATAGTGAAGATGTAAAAAAATGTATAGACTTGTGGCAAAAAAAAAAAAAAAATCCTGTATACAGGGACTTTTTTTTCTTTTTTGCCATGCATTCTTCATAGAGCTCATTAATTGTAGCGGTGCCTCAGGTGTTTGCAGTGTGTATACAGTAGGCTATGTGTTTGCAGTCAGCAGTGAGAGCGCATAAATATAACGCGAAAGCACATTAAAATAATGCACGAGTGCGAATCTCTCTGTTCGCACGCAGATTTCCTTTGCTCGTTCACACTTAAAACGTGTCTCCTCTCACTTAAACTGCATCCTGTTCACTAACAAATTCACTCTATGCTCATGTGTTGGACATGAATTATTTTCGCACATTTTTATTTCTAGCCTTTTACCGCAGTGAGAACGCTCTGATCCGTCAACATTGGCTCAGAAAAAAGGCGCATCACAGACAGTGTGTGAACCTGGAGTTAGGCATATGCCCAGTCTCTGTTCTCGCGCTAGGCGCAATGCATTCTGATTGGATCAGATAGCATACTACGGGAGGTCAGGGCCACGGAAAACTGTGCTATAAAGCGATTTAGAAATCGCGCACGCTCAAATCGTGATTTTAGGACGTTTCCTTTTAATCGCACAGCCCTAGAATGGACTGCAAATGAACAGAAAATAATTGGCGGCCCACCTGCAATACCACCGCGGCCCACTAGGGGGCCGCGGCCCACAGGTTGAAAACCACTGATGTAGAGGGTTGACTTACTAGCCACAGAGCTGAATTCTGAAATAAAATGCATCCCCCGGTCAGCAGTTATTAGACACCGATAATACTGTTTGTTAGTTTGCTTGTTGTACACACACCGGGGATGGAAATTAACTTTTTTGTCCACCGGGCAGGTGAAACAGTATGCTATTGTTATTTACCCGCCACGGTGGCTGGTTTGACGGGTGCTAATTTCCATCCCTGACACACACACAGCGACTGAAGTGATGATAAATCTCAGTACATGTGAAAGAACTCATGAAGCACACAGTCTAGTCATTTATACCTCTGACAGCATACAACAGAATTATTAGTTATGAAAATCTCATCTTTTTATATATTTATAATTTTTCTTTAAAGTTTTTTTTAGTTATTTTTATGATGAATATCCTTTTTTTTTCTAATTTTCAGGTTTATGTTGGCTAGATTATTATGATTTTTACGGTTTATTTAGTTTCAGTAGGTTATTGCTTTCAGTTTTTAATCTTTATATAACAAAGCACCACAATTTCAAACCTATCACACCTATGATGAAAACACAATTTATCACAACCTCCATCAACTTTAATACCAAATTGTAATATCAAAGTTTACTAGTTATGGTAGTGAAAAATACAACACCACAGCAGATGGCAGATTTTTCTGTCAGGATTTTCTAATGTCACTCTGGATATTTATAATACATCAACATCGACTGGATCAGGCAGTCTGTGCACTTCTTTCTGACAGAATACAATGATAGACTACTTAATTTATGCATTGATTGATTTATTTTAAATAATGTCATTTCCTTTGGAAATCCATGCTAATAAAGCTAGTTTGAATCTGAATTGGACAGATTGAGACATGTAGAGGACAGGAGGAGCAGCTTTGGGTCTTTTCCAGTTAATTTGCAAAGTGCTCTCTCCTACTTCACAAACTCTCTCTCTGTCACTCCTTTAAACAATATTCACCAGAATACCAATAAATATACACAACAGCACTAACTGCATGCTGCTGAAACACACATCAGAAAGCATAAAGATTAAATAAAGTATTAAGCAAATATTATGTTGAAGGCCCCAAAAGAATTAAAAGAGAAATACACAAGAACTGACTACTTACGCTTATCCACTGAGCAACTGAGCAACAGTTCTTTTGGATACAGAATATCTCAACCAACAAAACTCAGTGAAGAAAACAACAACAAAAGAAAACTACATACAGAAATTACGACTGAAACAACAAAACTGTCAAAAAAAAATAAATAAAAAAAATACCTTTTTAAAAAGTATCTAAACAAAACAAAATTTCTTAACAAAATTAAATGTCCCAAACAACATAAACAGCCAGTGAACAAAACAAAACAAAAAATTAATGGACCTCACAAACTTTGGAAAATGCAAAGGTAAATAGGACACAGGTGCATCCAATCCCATGATATATAGTCAGCCAATCAGATCTGAACTTGCCATTTTGAGTGGTTATTGTCATTTACAAATGCAATTTGGATCAAGCTGATCCATTGATGGGCTGTCTAACATTGAGATTATAGTTAAGGTAATGTGTGTATGTGTTTAAAAACCTTGTTCTTATGACACATACACACACAGAAGCTCTAGACTGACTCTACAAGTCTCATTTCTGCTCTTCATCTCTAACAGTTCTTAATGAAACATTTAACTGTGATCAATTCAACCATGAGCCCCCCACACACACTAAAACTCACTCATCTGGCAGTCTGACCTATTAAACGATGCAATAAAAAAAGCTTTTCTCATTAATAAAGTTAAATAATCGCTTCTCGATCATAAAGACTCCCCAGAGCTGTCGTTCAGCGTGCTCTAATTTAACCAGACCCACAAACCCATGAGAGAGAGAGAGATTGAATACATTTTAACATCTGATTTAAAACTCGTAACATTATAATTTTTGCCTTATTGTTATTAACTAGAATTTTGGTTACAATTAATTTTACTGTGTCTTTGTTACATGTTTCATCAACTTACTATATTAATAACAGTTGATTACAGAAGAAACTAAACCTAAAATAAGTACCGGTGTAATTTAAGTATCAATTTAAGTATTTTCTATTTTGTTTTCATTTTAAACATAATGAAAAGACTTTTGAAAAGAATTTTGCTGTGTTTCTCTCTCTCTCTCTTTTCATATTTCTATATAGATTTTATTAAGTTTTAGTTGATTTAGATTTAGTTATTTTATTATGTTATTTTATTATTGCCTCGGCAACAAGCTGAAATAATAATAATGTTTTTTTTGACATTATTTCATTTAATGTTTGTTTTATTTCAAGGAAATAAATGTTTTTATATATGGTTTTAATTAATTTTTGTTAATGATAATAACCCTGATAACTGCATGTTATTAATTAAAATTACTCCGTACTTTGTGTAATTTCATCATAACCAGGACAACTTTAAACAAGGACTTTTAATGGTTCATCTCTAATGATCTATTATGTTGCTCCAACAATCGTTTTTTTCCAGTCGCATTCATCATTTGAGTAACTTCAGCACCCTGATCCATTCCTCCACAATCAAATCTGAAAATACCTCCTCAAACTTCTTCAGCAACTCCTGCAAGTTGAAGTTCAGACCAATCATCATGATCTCGGTCTACCTCGACCGCGCTACATTCCAGAATCCAACGACGGAGAGAAATGGCAGCGGATCAGTCTCCTCCGGGGGTCCACACCTCATCAGTGGAAGAGCACACACACATCAGGGCTTCAGCGTCTGGCAGCTTGCAGCGGTGTCCCAGCGGGTGCCTGAGCGTCTGTGACGGAGCTCTGGCGATTTGGGCTAAGAGCCGCATGCTCCACTGTTAGATGGGTCTTGCCCAGGGTTCAGGATCTTCTGTGTTGAAAAGTGAAGGCCTGGAAGTTGGAGGTAGACTGAAGACAGAGTTAGAAATCCAACCAGATATATCCAACTGTTGGTTCAGTGATCTGGAGATGATTTAGCTGCTTTACTCGTTCTCACAAACCAAACACAGTTCTTTCTCTCTAGTACAGACCAACACAGAAAGCAGCTTGTTCCTCCAGGTTCCTGTGACCGTCAGGCAAGCGTTCGTACTCAATTACCCATATCAAAGAGCCTCTGTGTGGTTCGCTCTGGAGGGCAGGACAGGAGAGCAACACAGCCGTCTGATTCACTCTCTCTCGTGGAAAACATGCACTAAGTCAGCAAGCCAAGAAGAAGGGTGAAGGTCTGATCTTGAGGAGAACATCTCCAAATCTAGACATATAGAAAAGCCAGAAGCAGGTGTTCATCTTTGGAAGTCCACTTTGATCTTCACATGTTCCATCAGCATTTGAATAAAATCCATCTGAATGGAGGGCGACAAGATCTTCACAGGCAGCTTGACGTTTTCCAGAACTTCCTAAAGTTTTTCTAAAACTCTCTGACTGGCCACCTTTCCTCTGTCTGTGGTCTTCTCTGACTGCTGGCTCCCAGAGCTGTCTTTGCCTCCAGTGGCAGCTGTTTATTATTTTATTCCACATCCTCTGTTTCCCCTCCTCTTTCCCTCCGCTCCAAACTAACACGCACACACCCACTTCCTGTAGGGCCCCACCATGAAAGCGAGCGAGCCGAAAATGAAAACGAAGAATGGTCAACAAGAAGGTGAATATGTAAGTTTTATATGCAACAAGATCAGCATCTATGAAAGTCTGTTCAGTTTGAAGAGTCATATTTGTGTACGGACAGCTGAAAAAACATTATAAAAGAGCTAATTCACACATGCATTCGAAACAATAATCAGTAAAAAAGACACTGATTGGGCTAACATCGAACATATTAGCAAAAAAATATTGTATATGATGGTTTATTCCAGTAATTTGTCTACTGACATCATTGCCAGTATTGACTACTTTGACAACAGACAGTCAGATTTTGTGGATATTGTGGTTACAGCATCAAATAGTGTGACATATTGTAGCAGCAAAGTGAAATATTGCAGAAAGTCACTATTGTAACAAAATACACCAATAAATTTGCTGATATTTGTAAACTTATTGTTATTGCAGTGGCAGATTAATAACATATTGCAGATATTGTAATTAACATGATACACAGCACTTAATTGTTAATAATGTGACCCTACAGCAGTTATATTGTCACTAATTACAGCAACATGCAAAACAATAAATTTCTCATTTTGCGACCCACTACCCGTTAAATGTCAATGACATTCTGCTGGTAATGTCATTAATTAACAGCAACATAAACTGCTAAAGACTGCACATATTGCCACTTGTATCTCTACAGCGACATGTTAATTACATACTGCAAAAAGTGTGTCACTAATTACCAAAACACTCAACTGTGTCTGCGATATTGCAACTTATTTGTTGTGACATGTTAATGACATATTGCTGATATTGTAACTTGTTGCAAAGGTGATAATCATGCGCAGTGATGTCGCAGATACTGCAACACTGCAGGGACAAATATAATGGCACATTGCAATTACTGAGAACTGTATAGACAAAAAATTTTACATATTGCACCATATTAATACATTCTGCAGATATCACTTTTATACGGACATACTGTGACTTATGACAAGATATATAACGACATGTATATAGTAAGAATGCAGATATTGCGACTTTTTGCAGCATCATCAATTGTGAAATATTGTAGACAGTAGGGCTGCAGAATGTGTCATTTAAGCATCAATATCGCGCTGTACGAATCCACGATAGTCACATCGCAGGATGTGTGATGTAGGCTGTCGTAGTTGATCTGTTATTCATTAACTGTACGGGCTAGCTGCTCCCCGGCCCTTGACGAATGTGATTCGCGGATTAATTGCACAGCTTAACCATCATAGAGTGAAAGTTTATCATTGACAGGACTGAAAAACACATGCAGGTTTAACAGGGCAGAGAGAGAGCGCGCGCAAGAGAGAGAACGCCGAGAGAGAGAGCGCGCGAGAGAGATGGAGAGAGTGCGTGCGCGAGAGAGATAGAGAGAACACTTCTTACTACACTGTGATTACTATCAGAACATAAGAGCTGCATATTTCCACAAATTCCAACAAATTAAACCAAAATTTATGAAGAGAAATAAAAATAAAAATAAATCACGTTTTAGGGGAAAATTCCAAAATGATCACAACAGCAGCAAGATATGTATCAGCCTGTAACAAACTAAGACTGTCAGCCAGTGGACAAACCTGAAGCAAGAGCATTTCTTACATGTACTGTATTTATTTTATTTTATTTTTATTATTTTTTTTTTTGTTATTTGTTGTTGTCTTTTACTTGTTTCTCGTTTGAAGAAAAAAAGGAGAAAGTATACATATACTTAATTATTTTACGAATCTGTTTTTGTTTTATGTATTATATAATTGTTTATTCCTTATTCATGTAATGTACAATGCTTTGGCAATACTGTGCAAGTCATGCCAATAAAGCTCATTTGAATTTGAATTTAGAGAGAACGCGCGAGAGAGAGAAAGAGAGAGAGAGAGGGAGAGAGAGAACGCGTGCGAGAGAGATAGAGAGAGAGAGGGAGAAAAAAACGCGTGCGAGAGAGATAGAGAGAGAGAGAGAGAGAGAGAGAGAGAGAGAGAGAGAGAGAGAGAGAGAGAGAGAGAGAGCCATCTTCAAACAACACGAGTGCTGTCTTGCTCTCTCTCCTTCGCTCATATTAATCAATTGACACGATGGTGTCGATGTTTAAATCATTTAAAATGAGAATGTAAGTGTGCTCACCCCATATTTGTTTGTAAAAAAAAAAAAAATTATTCAATTTCATATCGCAATATATATCGCAATAAAATAAAATGTAATTTTTTCCCAATATCGTGCAGCCCTAGTAGACACTGAGGCTTACTGCAGTTATATATAATGACTACAGATTGCCAAAACTTACGCGGCAAAACATATTTGTTTAAATATGTATAACGATTCTGCAACATATTCCACTATGAAATTCTGCAGCCTGATTAGTGGTGATGCACAGCGACAAAACACATACATCTGCAACTTACTATACTGTAACAACATATTTTAAAACGATGTAAACATTGCAACCTATTGCAGTGATATACAGTACAACCACATACTGCAGATGTTTCAACTTATTACAGCAACATATAACAGATATCGTGCCTTATTATAGCAAAATATATTGTGAAAGTAAACAAAGCAACTTATTGCAGTGATATGCATCAACATAGTTCAGATGTTGCAACTTATTCCAAAATAGATATCAAACAAAACAATTAATATTAAACATTAAAACAACGCATTTTGTGAAACTGTAGACATTCTGACTTATTGCATTTATATGCAGCAATGTACAGCAGATGCAGATATACTGGAACACATACGGTATTTTAGAGGGACATATAGTGATGCTGCAGATATATTAACATATTTTTGTGAATATAGCAACATGTTGTAGAAATTGCAACACTTTAAAACAGATCATCCAGATGAACAGACGTCTGCTCTGCTCTCAGATAACAGTCTTTGGTTCATCAGTAAGTCTATGACTCACTCAAATACTCCAATGCCAAGTGTTCAATCGTTCTCTCATGTTTCATCTTTTACTTTTTTTTCCTTGTCACCAATATCTCACTTTAGATTCACTTCAGATACCACCACCCATTCATTTCTCTGCAGCGGCCGGAGTTAAACAGCATTGTTCAGAGCGTGTGAGTGTGAGCTACGCTTCCTATGAAATTCAGAACGTACATATGGGCTCTTTCTTGGCTTGTCCAAAAACATAAAGTCAGTGTGTCAGGGGCCATGTGGTCCGAACTTACACACGCGCAGCCTACAGCAGCCAGGAGCAAAGACAGAAGACAATCCTGAATATTCATAAGCAGCCCCTTTGAAGTGCCTTTACTTCATTAGCGCATTTGCATAATGAATATCCAGCGAGGCACGTTTGATGTGCGCAGAGTCGCATGTGTGTGAGTGTAAACAAACCCTGCTGTATTACAATCAAATCAGGATATGAATGTGTGTAACACATAAAAGCTCATGAGTTCATACATGAGAATGTTTGTCTAGCAAACAAAGGTAATGCAGATGATCACAACTACTGAGAGTCAGGCTACAGTTGAAATAAACACTACTGGAAACAACAATGTCACAACTCAAATCATACTAAAGTGGAAGAAAGAGGGTGATGGGAGAATGGAAACATGAGGGAAAGTTTCACACCTCTGGGGATTATGGGAAGAGAGTCACTGGGAGAACTGATAACACATAGTTTAAGCCGAGAAGTCTGGTTTGGCTCACAGAAACTCAAACCATGTTTCACAGCAGGGCTACTGTTCATGAACGGTTTAACTTTTTTAGGATAGCATGTCTACATGCATTTGAACCGCAACACACACACACACACACACAAACACACTTTGATCTTGTAAGCTATGAGGAGCAGATGTCTTTGCAGGTACTTCTAACAAACATCTGAGTCTAGTCCACATCTGCACCTCACTGATAATGGTGTGTGAGTGTGTGTGTGTGTGTGTGTGTGTGTGTGTGTAGCTCATGGACATGTGTCTCTAAATGTTAGCTAAAGCAGACAAACCAGCCCTGTAAGGACATCAGGAGGTGTTCACCTCTGTGTGTACAGAGTTACACTCAACAGCTGAATAACCTGACTGACACAGTGATGCAACTTATTCTACTCTTAATGAACAGATTTATATTGTATTTACACAGGAATCCATCAATGACATACAGTAGTGAAATACAATTAAATACAGTTATATAATAACCTTTTTATTGAAATTCTAACAGAAATCCACTGGTTTGATTATTTTTATTTATGTTTGTTTGTTCTATTCTGTTAAGTGTTCCTGCAGGGCTGGGTTGACAAAAGTAATTAATCTATTTTCATTGATTTTCATTGAAAACTGAAATTAATTCTTACATTTCAATGTATTTTTTTTTCTCCTGTTTTAAGTAAAGCTTCACTAAACATTTTTTGTAGCTCGCCTACCATCCATTAATGACAATGTTATTTTATAATGAAATAAATCCTAACAATAAATGCCATTTTGATGCTATTTAATGTGGAGTGACAGATCAAGTTGAATCTGAATTTTAATGGTTTGGATCATGTTGTTAACTTGAATCTTAAACACTACAGTAAATGTACAGACTATATGAACTATACAGCATTAGTTGAGAGATTCCTTCAGAATAACTGAAATGTACCGTATCGGATATATATTTCAATTAATCAGTATTGAGATCAGAATTGAATCAAGAGATTTTCATAACTTAGACAAATATTTATAAAAAAATAAAGTTTGTTCTAACATATTGCAATATTTGTATATTTAATTGTGATTGGTCTTTCGTTTATTGCATGTATTATGTGACAAAAAAACAATTGATTCTCGTCCACAGATCTCAGAAAACGTGCAATTATGAAAAAAATCATAATTGTCGATTATTTCCTTGAAATTGTAACTGCGATTATTAAATACACTGAATGACGTTTATATCATTGTATAGACGCAACTGCATGCTGTATTTTATATGGAAATAAACAAGCTGAAAACGTTTAGTGCTTTTCTATAGTATCACAGTAAGCCTATTAGATACATCGGATTGGTTTCTTCTTTAAATGATAAAAAAGTACAAATATGAATGGCATTATAATGTTATACTAAAACTAAAATGAAAATAATGGGAAAAACCCTTAAGATAACATGTAGAAAAAAAAAAAAAACACATCTTAAGCACGCCGAACATCATAAGTGGACTATGAAGGACTAATTGAATTATTACGTAGTTGTGGCATCCATAATTGTAATCGCGGATAGAAATTGGATTAATTGTTCAGTCCTAGCTCTGATGCCACATTTCATTTAGCAGAAGCACACTCTATAACCTAAACAAACCCAAAACAGAAACTCCTGATATTTCCTTCCAGAACCGAGTAAATTAGGCTCATTTCCACATCTTTCACTGACTGATGTGACTAAACTATATGAAGCAGACACAAGACCAATTCAGCAATACGCAGCAGACGGTTGCATATGCTCAACACAATCTATCAGTTCTCTGTCTGTACGAGTCTAGAGCCGCTGAGGATGGGATCGCAACGACACTTTCAGAGCTTCTGTCCTCAGATGAACCAGCCATGAAAGATAAGAGAGCTGCGGTACACATTCACATAAAACATAAATAATAAAACCAAGCCTACTACTAAGACTGAAAAAGTATTAAAGTAGTTTCACATGAACTGATATGACCTCTTACACTTAGCAACAGAACATGATGTATTCACTGTTTAGAGAACACTGTTCAGTGGCTCAGGGGTAAAGCATTGTGTTAGCAGCGTAAAAGGTTGTGGGTTCGATTCCCAGGGAACACGTTAGGTAAAAGCTGTTAGCCTGAATGCACTGTAAGTCACTTTGGATGAAAGCATCTGCTAAATGCATATATTTTATTTTATTTCATTTAGATAAGTTTCTCTGAACAAACCTCTTAGAGAACACTAATTCACTATTAACTATGACTTTTGCCTCAATAAACTCCTAATTTACTGCTCATTAAGAGTTTGTAAAGTAGCTGTTTAGGTGTTGGGATGTAAAATAAGGCATTAATGTGTGCTTAATTAGTACTAATAAATGGCTAATATTCTAGTAATATGCATGCTAATTTGCAACTAGACCCTAAACTAAAAGTATAACCAAGCTCTTTTATATTTGGATATAATAATCCAAAGAATTCACACAGACCATGTTTGTGTTTGGATGTTGTTATGTTACAGATATAAAATACAGTATTATGGTTTGAATGATGAATGCTCCTAAACGCTGCATATTTTAGCTTTCATTATTTCTCTCAGTGTTTTCTGTTGATTTATTATCCCCCAGCACTGCTTCTCAAACATTTTAGACCAAAACCACCTTTGATCCAAATAATCATTAAACGCCACGTTCCCTTTATCAACACGGAGTAAAGCTGACATCTGAGCCCTGTGTGAGCAGCATAATGCAATGTGTTGGTGTAGTTATGTTCAGATTAATATCAATGTTCAACCCTCAACCCTCATCAGTCCCCCGACAGACCTGTGGAAGGACACAATAACTGCATTTATAATAACAAAGATTAGAAAGTACAGTAACGGCTCGAGTCAGTATTTTGCAGTCCGAATGCGAAGCATCAATAATACATATGTTGTGGTATTTGGGGCAGTGTAGTCTATTTCACAGCGTCTCTCGTCTGTCTCGAAGCGCTTGAACTGCTGTCAGAACGGCTGCATTATAGATGTGCTCAGAACAGAGACTGAATGAGGCGTTCCAGTGAGGCAGATGTCTACAGATTCAGCCGTGAGACGTCTACTTCCAGCAAACAGCAGCAAATCTCACCCTTTCAGATCACATACAGCCAAAACTCTCGTAAAGGAAAAGTTAGCCTAAAAATGGCAACTCCCTGAAACTCTGCTCACCCTCAGGTCATCCGAGATGAGTTTGTTTCTTCATCAGATTTGGAGAAAAGTAGCATTGGATCACTTGCTCAGCAGTGGGTCTTTTGCAGTGAATGGGTGCCGTCAGAATGAGAGTCACTTCTCAAGTCTTTAACTGATGGGCTGGGGTGTTGTGGTGTACTTGTGGATTATCATGATGTTTTTATCAGCTGTTTGGACTCCCATTCAGAAATATATATATATATATATATATATATATATATATATATATATATATATATATATATATATATATATATATATATATATATATATAAAACACTTGAATCATCTGTATATATTGTATATTTTCTACGGTGTTGACTAATTATTTGCATTGTGCACCACCTGAGGGTATTCTGCTTAGAACCACTTCTACAGAGTCAACAAGGACGACAAGTAAAACTCATATTAAAAAGAGTAACTTGGAGAACTGTTTAAAGCAATAACACACACACACACACACACACACACACATACACACACACACATACACACATCTTGTTATTGTTACTATAACAAAAGCAGAACGAATGAACATATATCCATTACGTATGGAACTCCAAATTTAATGTAGGAATAATAATTGTAGTAATTATGCCAAATATAATATGGAGCAAAATAAAGAACACTGAAATAATAATAAAAAAAAATAAAAAAAATGTTGCCAAAATAAAATTCAAACATTAAATCACTAGGGACATCATACTGTTCAGAGGTTTGGGGCCACTCATTTGACTTATTTAATCATTTTTGAAAGAAATCAATACTTGTATTCAGCAAGGACACGTTAAATTGATCAAACCTGACACTAAAGTCACTGTTCTCTTGGAAATTTCGATTCATCAAACTGATCAGCGTATTGAAATGATTTCTGAAGGATCATGTGACACTGAAGACCGGTTGTTTTAAACTGTAATAATATTTCACAATTTGACTCTCTTTACTGTATTTCTCTTCAGATAAATGCCTTGGTGAGTAGAAGGGACTGCTTTAGAAAAAAAAATTATATATATTTTTTTGAACTGTAAAAACTATACTAACAATTAAATTGAAAATAAGCATCTTGATTTTGACACAACAGTGACTCATAATAACAGACACACCACACACACTGGTCACCTGACTGAGGCGGTCATTTCCTGTTAGAGGTGAATACCAGAGACATGATAGTGATCTTCACTGGAGAGCAAAGATAACTCACAGATTGTGTCCTAATTAAAGATGACCATCCAGATTCGATGAAGGACTAACACTAACACACTAGTTTGACAGACTGAGAATCAAACTGCATGCTGAGTGAAATCAAACTCGCAGTATTTTCTCATGCAATGTAAACGTTTGGACTGAAGACTGGAGTAATGATGAAAATTCAGCCTTGTATCACAGGAACATATTACATTTTACAACACATTAAAATAGAAAACACCCATGTTAAATTGTAATAATATTTAACAGTTCTTCTAAGCATTTTTCTCCCTTGAAACGATTAAAAGAATCATTCATGAACTGGAATCAGAATTGGAAGCAGTTTTGTTGACGGGATGATGATTCTGCTCTGAAAACTGACCTGATGAGTGTATGAGAAGATCAAGCAGCAGCTACTGTAAATGACAGAAATAACACACACACACACACACACACACACACACACACACACACAATCTAGTGGGAGCAGACGGGTGGTGCACTGTACATTCATCCAGCCAATCAGATGTTAAGAGAGGGTTTCCACGACGACCAGAACAGAACATTTAAGAACCTTTCTGTCTCAAAGGGGAAAAGGGGCAGAGATTAGAAGAGAGGCTGTCCGACAATCACTCCTAAAACACGAGAGAGAGACACAGAGAGAGAGAGAGAGAGAGAGAGAGAGAGTGAGAAAGATTGGAGGTGAAGAGGACGGTCAACTCAAGTGCCTAAATTTGGGATCAAAGATCAAAATGATGAGACCGACTGATGGAAGCCGCTGTGAAACACAATCTGCAGCTCTCTGCACTCGTTCATGATCCAGCCCAACTCATTCTCCACATCAGAGCGCCGTGTGTGTGTGTGTGTGTGTGTGTGTGTGTGTGTGCGTCTGCTCCGCTGCAGTTTTCTGCATCACTAAGTGCTGATCTATCACTTCTGCTCGCAGACACATTAAATGCAGCATCTTTGTGAGCAGTAGATCACGCTGACCTCAGACCTGCTGCTAAACTCACTTTATATAACTATCAGATCAGCGAGACAGCACAAGAGAGTTTTCTCAACTCGTTTACATCGTTTTGCTTCACTTTCTTTGTTTCAGATAAGAATGTCTGGGTAATGTAAAAGTGCAGTTATTTGTCATTAAGAGGAAGCAAGTTCTTATTTCTTTTATTTAATTATAGTTTTATATAAGACTTTTCATGCTGAACTATTAAAATGGTTATTTTACTATTTCACAATTTCACAGTTTTTCTAAACAATTTTGGATCAAATAAATGCAGCTACAGTGAGCAGAAGGGACTTTTTTTTTATTTTTTTTAAACTGCACATTTATTTGTAAGTTGCTACTGCTGATTCTGAACTATTAAAATCATCTGATTTGTTACGTATTTTATCATTACAAATGTACATTTTAGATTTTTTGTAAACATTTCAGAAATGTATTTTTACATTTGCATGTTTTGACATTTCTGATCTAGGAGAGGACATTTTGAATTGTATTATGTATTCATGTTTACAAGCATGCATCCATTTCATTCAATACATTTTTATTGAGTTAGTGATTGTCACGATTGGTAAACCGTGGCCTTGGGTTTTGCATGTGGGTGGAGTAAGTGTGTGTCTTGCGTTTATTGTTTCATGTGGGCGTCTCTGTTAATTGTTCATCATCACCAGCTGCTACTCATTCCCCATTCCCTACTTACTGCCCTGTCATAACTCGCACTTGCTTCCTCACCTCCTTTCAGTCGTTACAGTGAATTGGTGGGTTTTTGTTAATTAAATGTGAGCCAAAATCATCACAATGAAAATAATTTTAACATTTCTGAAGAAGAAAAAAAAAAAAACTGAAATTTCTGCAAAGTTTGGATTTTAATAAAACAATTTTATTGAATTTAAAACTTTTGCCATTTTTTTTTTTTTATAAACTAGGAGAACCAATGGCAGTAGTTTTCTACTGAAACACTACAACAACTCGAGAGAAAACACTTACATGTCATCAATAGCAGTTGATTTGCGTGAGGTACAGTATAAACGGCTGCTTTCATATCAGTTTTGAAGGGTAGAGGAGTTCCCCAGACCACCTGCACATCTGAGACTGGAAAACTGCTGTCACATCAACCAAGCCCTCAAACGAATGAGGCTTCAGACAACTGAGAGAGAGAGAGCGAGCTAGCAAGGGGTGCTAATGTATGAAAGAGAAAACTTAATGAACCAAATTAGCCGGTCTGGCTGAACGGTGGGATCCAGGGTGCCTTCATGAACCTGGCAAACGAGAATAACCAACAAACAACAGCTGCTTGATCTGGACGCGAGCAAGAGGTGTGAGCTAGCGTTCATGCTGAGTGTGTGTGGAAAGTGTTTCTAATGGCCAGCGCATTACTAAAAGTGCTGATCATTCATAAGTTCACTCGGATTTGCAGTGTGATTTGACTTTTTCAGCACATTAGAAACGAAGCTAGATATAGAGAGGAGGAGCAGATGGGAAAAGCAAGACTTTTTCAGGAAACAAACAGATTTGTCATAAAAACACACGCTTTCATATGACACCAGAGATATCAGATGTGTGTACAAGGTCAGTTGATGCTCTACCGATCACTTCTCATTGAGCGCAGTCAGCAATCCTCTCTCAAATACTGTTTCACTCCATCTAGAGAGCACACACACACACACACACACACACACACACACACACTCTGCTCCATTAGACAGTAAATGGACTAAAAGTAATTTATGTAGCTGATCGGCTTTTACATCTAAATGCAATAAAAATCAATGATGCATGTTGGAAAAGAAAGCGTACTCTCTTCATTTTCAGTAATATTTGTATGCCTCTGTCTGTTAGTGTTAACACTCAACTATGCGTGTACCGCTCATCTGCTATGCACTTCACACGACACGACAATGCAGGAAATTTTGATGGGTCGAAATTATTATTTTTTTCTTTAATGCCAAAAATCATTAGGATATTAAGCAAAGATCATGTTCCATGAAGATATTTTGTAAACTTTCTACTGTAAATATATCAAAACGTAATTTCTGACAACTTCAAATGTGATTTTATCAATAGTTAGATTTTTTTGCATGCTTAGATTCCATATATATATATATATATATATATATATATATATATATATATATATATATATATATATATATATATATATTAGTGCTGTCAATCGATTAAAAAAAATTAACAATTTTTTAAAATTAATCGCGATTAATCGCGATTAATCGCAATTAAAAGACTGAAACTTTTTGGATATGTAAATGTAAAATGTAAATAATTAATGTAAACTCGAAACAAAGAAACTATTTAAATTCAAAATATGATTGTTTATTGGAATTTTTGTTTAACTTGTAACACAGATTTTCTCATGTAAACAACATACCTGCAATAAACCATCAATATCCTCCAAATTAACTGTTGGCTTGAAAGCCATATTTATTACAGAAATAAAAACACAGGCATGTAAGTACCATTTGAATTTCAAAACAATCAATGCCAATAAAAAACAAAAATGATGTCCATGTTGAATTCTAAGTGGACTGCAAAAAAATTCCAAAGTATAGTCATTGCCAGTGCTTTAAGTGGGACGGTACGCACCAGTACTCAGTACCGCCACTTCCAAATATAGCTCTTGAGCGTACCGCCACCTCTCCGTGCGCCCAGAACGTGCTTGTAGCGTACCGGTACGCTCATTTGGACTGATCTGTTTTAATAGAGGTTTTAATCGTTTACCTGCACTGCCGATTTTCAGAGCGCCCTTCACAATGCAAGCTTCCTAATTCATCCCACCCAGAGCAGAAACTACATTACCCATTCACCCTTAAGTTATACAAGTGAATAGCGCATGTGTCGCTTTTCCCACTGTTAAGTGTCAACAACTCAACGTGGCCGGAGAAGGTGTGTGAAACTCGTTGTGAGTTATACTAAAGCAAAATCTTGAGTATTTATTGTCTGATAAACATTAAAAACTGTCTGCGGAGGTTGAGTCGTCCTGCAGCCCCCGCTGGCTGCTCATTGGCTGCAGCATCTTTTTTCTAAGTTCTAAAAAAATCCCGTAGACGGCAAGGCACAAATTTAGATATTCATTTATCTAATTAATCTATAGCCTATGCACAAAGACAATATGATCTTTTTGTCCCCTTTTTGTTTTAAAGCTTGATATGGAGAGAGAGCGCAAGTTGCTGCAGCTGAGGAGGACAGTGATGCACGCGTACAGGAGTGATTGACAGTTCGCGGCACTGTGTACAAAAAATACTCCGCTACACAATTATTTCGTTATTTCGTTTAAGCTTATTAACGTTAGCGTTACAGAAAGGTCTGATTTACGCACTGTTACAGTCATTTTTTTTTTTTAAACAATGACATTTGAGTTCATGATTTTAATGTTGCTGTTTCTTGTGGCAGACTGAATGAAGAGTAATGTTTCTTGTGGCAGACTGAAGAGTAATCCGGCAGAGTTTTATACTGAAACTTTCCGTCTAAAAGTCCTTCCTTGGTCTTAACCATATTTCTTTGCACGTTGAACACACATAGGCCACAACTGGAAATAAAAAAAACTGCAACCGCGTTAATTGCGTTATTTTTTTTAACGCGTTAAATATTTCAAATTAATCGAATGCGTTAACGCGCTAATTTTGACAGCACTAATATATATATTAGTGCTGTCAATCGATTAAAAAAAATTAACTAATTAATCGCACAATTTTTTAAAATTAATCGCGATTAATCGCAATTAAAAGACTGAAACTTTTTGGATATGTAAATGTAAAATGTAAATAATTAATGTAAACTTAAGACAAATAAACTATTTAAATTCAAAATATGATTGTTTATTGGAATTTTTGTTTAACTTGTAACACAGATTTTCTCATGTAAACAACATACCTGCAATAAACCATCAATATCCTCCAAATTAACTGTTGGCTTGAAAGCCATATTTATTACAGAAATAAAAACACAGGCATGTAAGTACCATTTGAATTTCAAAACAATCAATGCCAATAAAAAACAAAAATGATTTCCATGTTGAATTCTAAGTGGACTGCAAAAAAATTCCAAAGTATAGTCATTGCCAGTGCTTTAAGTGGGCCGGTATGCACTGGTACTCAGTACCGCCACTTCCAAATATAGCTCTTGAGCGTACCGCCACCTCTCCGTGCGCCCAGAACGTGCTTTTAGCGTACCGGTACGCTAATTTGGACATCTGTTTTAATAGAGGTTTTAATCTTTTACCTGCACTGCCGATTTTCAGAGCGCCCTTCACAATGCAAGCTTCCTAATTCATCCCACCCAGAGCAGAAACTACATTACCCATTCACCCTTAAGTTATACAAGTGAATAGCGCATGTGTCGCTTTTCCCACTGTTAAGTGTCAACAACTCAACGTGGCCGGAGAAGGTGTGTGAAACTCGTTGTGAGTTATACTAAAGCAAAATCTTGAGTATTTATTGTCTGATAAACATTAAAAACTGTCTGCGGAGGTTGAGTCGTCCTGCAGCCCCCGCTCGCTGTTCATTGGCTGCAGCATCTTTTTTCTAAGTTCTAAAAAAATACCGTAGACGGCAAGGCACAAATTTAGATATTCATTTATGTAATTAATCTATAGCCTATGCACAAAGACAATATGATCTTTTTGTCCCCTTTTTGTTTTAAAGCTTGATGAAGAGAGAGAGAGCGCAAGTTGCTGCAGCTGAGGAGGACAGTGATGCACGCGTACAGGAGTGATTGACAGTTCGCGGCACTGTGTACAAAAAATACTCCGCTACACAATTATTTCGTTATTTTCGTTTAAGCTTATTAACGTTAGCGTTACAGAAAGGTCTGATTTACGCACTGTTACAGTCATTGTTTTTTTTTTTTTTTTAAACAATGACATTTGAGTTCATGATTTTAATGTTGCTGTTTCTTGTGGCAGACTGAATGAAGAGTAATGTTTCTTGTGGCAGACTGAAGAGTAATCCGGCAGAGTTTTATACTGAAACTTTCCGTCTAAAAGTCCTTCCTTGGTCTTATCCATATTTCTTTGCATGTTGAACACACATAGGCCACAACTGGAAATAAAAAAAACTGCAACCGCGTTAATTGCGTTTTTTTTTTTTTACGCGTTAAATATTTCAAATTAATCGAATGCGTTAACGCGTTAATTTTGACAGCACTAATATATATATATATATATATATATTTTTTTTTTTTTTTTTTGGTTTTCAGCAAAATCTACCATTTCATGATATACGCCACCATTATGGCATACAATTCCTCACAGCTTGACATGATGACAGAAATGAAACACGGCAGCTGGAGCAATGCACTTATGTCATGCCACATGTGATATGGTTTTTGTGGAGTGTGATAGAGATGTGATCTAGCGGCTCACTTAACCACACTGACACTAACACACACTTTAAATCACGGCTGAGGACCAGATGCTGTCACATCGCCACAAGGTCTCTCTCCGCCTCTGATATACTGCCTCTATCTCTCCGCCTCTCAGAGGTGAAGGCTTCTGGGTAAATGGACACATTTAGAGAAACACAAAATGCTCACATAGAGAGAAAGAGAGATGAATGAGGCAAAAGAAAAGACTTAAAGGTCTGACTGAAAAAAAAAAAAGGCAACATAAATTGAAAAGAAATGAGGCAAGCACACCAGAAAAGTTATGCATCATGGAAAGACGACCTCTGAAAGACAAGACCTTTCTTGTGTTCAAGATTTTGAACTTAATTTGAGCTCTCTTGGACAGAAATGGCATGGTCTTATTGTGCACAATTTGAACAGAGTCCTAACCTTAAACATTAACCTTTGACCTGCAACTTGTTCCATGATGTTTGAGCTCTAGACACGAATGGCACCTCAATACAGATTATTTTGAGAAAACTAAAGCGTTTTTTGACCTTGCATGCATGTTATCCTGTTGTAGGAGACTCTAAAAACATTATTAGGATCCTTTAAAATGGCATAATAGGGGCACTTTAAATCAAATTGAGAAAATGTACCAAATGTTCACGTTAATTCATTTTACAATTAGGTATTTCTAATTTAGAACATATCGCAGCAATGCATGTCATGTTATTAACTTGTGCAATAAAATATAAATTGGGTTTATATCAACCACTCTGCTTTCTAAGATCCGGTCCGTATTGATTAATATTGATTAGTATGCTAATCTATAGACTGATATTGAAGACTGATTTACAGGGAGACGTGGGAGCTTACGCTTTCAAAGCTAGCTTGCTACAGCTAGCCTCTCTGAAATCACCTAGCCTAGCTTTAAGCACCTGGAAACCACTCAAAACAACTTAAAAACCAAAAGCGAAATACACGTGATATGAAAAAGAGATCTGGGTAGTAACAGCAGTTGAATTATCTTTGATCCTCCCTCAGTAGGGGACGAGATGTGTCACTTCCTCGATTCTCCAACTCCTCCACGGAGAAACTCGCAGACAGAAATAAACCGCAGCGAGACGGTCCTGACAATCATTCCTGGAAGTTTCTGTAGTCACTCTGCGTTCATTATCTCATCTCACCACGTCGGCAAATGTGACGACAAATTACAGCGAAACTCTCAGACGCCCCTGATTTAATGAAGCAACTCAACCCCTGTGCGCACTGGGGAGTGTGTATGCTGTTTGACACTAGGGCTTGAACGACATGTGAAAATATAAAATGTGCATTATCCATGGATAAATCTAACTCTGCAGCGAATTCTTGTTATTTTAAGGAGCAGGCAGAATTACAGTATGGGCCAATGGTAATAATGTTAAAATGGCTTCAAATGGGCGAATAATATGTGTTGGTGTACGTCTAAAAAAGCTCATATCATAATCCCGTTGCCTTAAGGACTTGAAACTTGTTAAAACATCGGCTGAAGTAGCTTCAGTAGATGAAGTGTGTTATTGTGAGAGTGAATTGGTGTTCAGAGTCTAGTTTACTGTGAGAAGTCAAGCTGATTTCTGTGTTTAGAGTCTCAGTGTGAGTGCAACATTAACAGGACTGTAATGGTGAAGGGCTTTCTTGTGCAACTGCAAAACTGTACTTGAGTAAAAAGTCAATGGCCCCACTTTATATTAAGTGGCCTTAACTACTATGTACTTACATCAAAAAATAAATACAATGTACTTATTGTGTTCATATTCTATTGCAACTTTTTTTTGCTGCTATTGAGGTGGGCAACAGGTAAAGTTAGGGACAGATTTGGTGGTGTGGGTAAGTTTAAGGGTGGGTTAAGGTGTAACGGATGGGTCAACGTGTAACTATACATGTAATTACAGAAATTAAATACAGATGTAATTATGTGCAGATATTTTTCAAATATAAGTACAATTTAAAAACATGTATGTACACAATAAGTGCATTGTACCAAATTAATAATTTAAATGTAACTAAATAGTAGTTAAGGCCACTTAATATAAAGTGGGTCCAAGTCAATTATTTAATCAGTGAGGGAATATGTGTATCTGCACAAAAAGATAGACTTGCATTACTTAAACACACAAATCAAATTTCCCATCACTTAGTGCATGCACAGAGACTTGAGGTATCTAATGGTTCTTTATCTTTATTGTATGAAGAAAACATACAATAGCTTTCAAAACTCATTTATTGAAATGGACTCGAACATCTGCAACTTTTGATTTTAGACGGATGGATACACACGAGACCATCCACATTTACTGGACACATCTGTGTGTAGCACCTACAGCTCTGAGGATCTTCAGAAGGATCCAAATCTGATGAACACGACTCAGTTTATTTGACCATTTTAATCTGTTTTAACATATTGGGTTTTTTACAGCTTAAAAAAAAAAAAAAAAGAAAACTTAAGTTTGTTTACTTTTCGATACTTTCAAAGAAACAATATTTTCTGTGGATTAAAAAGTAAGTAGACCTATTGGGGTAAATATTTATCCTGTATAAGTCATCCTGCAACTAAAATAGTACTAGTTCTCCATAACATCATTAGGAGCAACTAAGAGGACAGTCATTAAACTCTCTTAAGTTTGCCCTGATTTGCCCTGATTTGACCTGATCGGATCAAACACATTTTAATAAGTCTGTTTTAACATCAGTGGAATATTCTGCTGCGAGTGAACTAATTAGCGTTGTGAGCGTCTACACTATGATATTTTAATGAGCTGTGGTTATGCAAGGGCCACCATCACATCATATCCCACATACAAGGTAAGAAAGAGCTGCTGGTTACCATGACGATGCTTTGATTATGATGTCATGGTGAATCCAATGGTTACATCATCAGACTGGGACATTCGAAAAGAACAGACGCTCAATTCAAGCAGAAATATAGACCATATAGAAAATGAACCACAAACTAAATCAGACAACTAACACACCAAGTCTCTAATAACCAAGCTAATTTGAATACACCGCCAATATGTATAATTGATGTTTTCTTACAGCAAAGACACATCACACAACATTAAACAGCTTTCTCACTGCATGTAAACCCACAGTTTGTAATTTCTCCACTAGTAGTGCCACCAAAAAAAAAATTGCAATGTTTACAAAGCAGCTTCCCAAACACTCCCAGATCCTCCAGTGTTCACATAGCCTCAGCCCCAAGTGCACTGCATGCTGAGACAGAAGATCACATGTCAGGTCACTCCAACAAACAGAATATTTTGAAATCCCACAAATAATACTTTTTACATTCAGCTACACTGGATATGCAGGTAAACATGCTGTGCAACGCAATCCAATCATCGTCAGGAATGGCACAGCTGGTTAGGCAGCATCTGGTGCAGTGTTAATTTTGACAGCAAATTCGGATTTAGTCTTAGTCTTAGTCTTTTGAATAACACACCATTTAGTTTTAGTCACATTTTAGTCATCTGAAATGTTTTAGTCTTAGTCTAGTTTTAGTCGACTAAATATCATAAGAGTTTTAGTCTTAGTCTAGTCTTAAGTCTTTTAGTCTTAGTCTAGTTTTTTTTTAGTAGAACAAAGTCAACTTAGTTGACCTGACTAAATGTTTCCATCAGTCCGTTATGGAATGGTATTTATAAAATAAACATAAGGCCTGCTCTCAATGAAAAATATACATGCTCTCTGAAAAAGATATGCATTCGCCCTGAATGATATGCAATGCATATGACATTCTTTCAAGATGAAGTACAGTATTATTGAAATAGACAACCACCTATATTATATTTGTATTGTATGTTCATTCTATTTCTTTATTTGTGCTATTTACACAAAGTTTACATTTTTTTAAGTTTGTTTTTGTTCATTTAAAATAGCACTGCATAGTCTTCACTGTAAAATAAAATACACAATCAAACCAAAATGTATTCAGACACCTTCAACGTTTCTTACAATATCACAGTTTATTTGCTGTAGTTTAGAAATTGGTAATAAAATATGACAATAACTCAGGGTTAAACTGTGTCAGAACAACAAATTCATCTTGATAATGTCGGATGCAATGCTTAATTTGGTTCAGTCTGTGGTGTGAAAAGGTTGCATTAGAAATTAAAGAAAGAAACACTTAAGCAAAACATGCTCAGGTCCCTAATATTTTTTTTTTTTGTTTTTTGTTTTTTTAGTCACTAGTAAAACAATATAATCTATTCTATCTGATTTTCGGATTGACTTTGGATAAATTCTTGTTAAAACTACAAAGTAATTCAATCAAGAGCAGTGAGTGATTTACTTTCATTTTCATACATTAAAGACACTGACAGCAGAGCTAGTAAATTAGGCGCGGTCACTTTAAGAGACAAATGCATCCATTATAAAGATACGCATCCGATTTCTTTCCAACGCTTTACTTTCACTGAAGACATAACTACAGACTTTTTCGAACACACTTTCCAAGACGGCTATTTCGACATATTTAGTATGTATTTGTTGTCGGTACAAAAGCAAGAAGACTTTGAGACGCGTCTCTGCTTGCTCCCTGAACACCAGAACACCGCGCTGCTGAATTGAGCTCTTTCACTTTTCGCTCTTTTTCTTATGTTTATTTAAAATGCGATTTGTATTTGTTCGTTCAGGTGCAGGAGGACGCAAACGTCCTGAAGGAGAGCTCGATTCAGTGTTGCGCGAGTAACCAGCTGCTCAGTTCAACTTTCCCGCATCGCGGGGCTGAAGCCAACTTGATGTGTTGAATGCTTGGAGCACGTTATAAAACGTATTCTTAAAATACACATTTATGTTTTAATAAATGCTCATATTAAAACATAGCATTACACATAAGTAGGTACAAAAATAATCAGTGATACATTTACGACCCCATAAAAATTTGGGTCGCAATGGCATTTCAAAAGGTTGCAGTGTAGTTCCCTGTGTAAACAACTTAACTGTTATGAAAACGGCCTCGAAACTGTGCGAATTTCTGCAAACTCATCTTTGTTCTCTTATCTGTGTAACTGCTGCTGCGTTTGTTTAGCTGTTGCGCTTGCATTTGCCGCGGCTTTTTAAAATGGCTCGGCTGCTTCTGCATAGATCAACCTACCCTCAAAGATTCGCTCTGATTGGATCTCTTCTCCATTCGTCCCTCCCATATATTTTCGTCTCATTTTTATTCGTTGACTAAAGTGTCAGTTATATTTCGTCACGTTTTTCGTCATCATATCTGACTTTTTATATAGTTTTTATTTAGTTTTCGTCCGTGAAAAAGGTTAGTTGACGAATATTTTTCGTCATAGTCTTCGTCAACGAAATTAACACTGATCTGGTGTCAAGGATGAGCAAATGTATTTAGCATTCCAGCTATAAACAATAAGACTGCAGACCATTATCTCGCGTTTAGCTTAGTATGATCGCCACCTATGCATGTACTGGGTCAAGAACAGAAACTGAGCTGGTAGAATATACATTTATGTGTGTGTGTGTGTGTGTGTTTTTGTCATGCAAGAGACTGCAGTCGAACAACATCTAATCAAAGATCAGCTTGCTTGTGTCTGCCTCTTCACCTTGAGCAGAACACTATCGAACTGACCCTGGATAAGTAGGATGGATGGTCTGAATGCAAACGCTCTTAGTGACTCAATAGAAAGATTGTGTGTGTATTTCAGAGAAAGCAACATTATTATAAGCGGCTCTTTGCACTCTTCCAAAACACTGCCAGAGCCATTAAAAAAGTTTCCCAGTAAGTTTAAAACCGTTGAGATTGAGAGAATCGGAGAGAGAGAGAGAGAATGATATACCAAACAACACTCCAGGGCATAACAGAGTCTTCCTAATGATTGTGAGAATAGGAGAGAGAGAGTGACAGGAAGGGCCAAAAAATAGAGACAGACTGAGAGAGGAAAAGAGAAGCTGTCACACAAAACCTTCATTGCTCCTGGAAGCCAGTACCAAGAAAGCAGTACGTGTAGGAATGTTTTGGCAAGAGAAAGTTCAATTCAAAATACATCTTTGAGCTATTTCCTCAGACTATTCAGAGGTATATGAAAGTGTGTGTGCTTTAGGTGTGCTTGTGTGTGTCTGGAGAGACGATATATTCTAGTCATTTGTATTCAGCCTCAAAAAAGGGATGAAATGAGAAGGGTTTTATGACAGCGAACTCCCATGAAGCACCAATGAGTGACAAAGTAGTAGAATGCACTCAGAACTCTTAATTAGCCTTGTCATCTTTCTTAATATACAACACACACACACACACACACACACCACCGTCTGCAGTAAAGACCCCCGGGACTCTTTTCTGAAGTCTATTCACAAAGATATCTTACTATTAAAGATACTACGACATAACCTAACCAAACATTAAAAAAAAAAAAAAAAAACACTGCATGAGAACGTAGGACATTTATTGGGCGAAAAAGAGGGAAACGGGCATTATGGGTTATATATTATAGAATATGTAGAGTAAATATTACTAAGTTTAGAAACAGCAGTAGTAGAGCTACAAGGTAAGTAGTCAACTGTGGGATCACAGGGAGTAGAGTTAGAAGTAGAGATATTAGAAATACTGTCTCATGGTGGAACACAGTCCAGAAGAGGATTGTTCCAACCTTGCTCCATCTGCCTGTCCCCAATTTCATGACTAGCTGGAGCTAAACTTAGCATGAAGGTGGTCCTACTGGAGCAAAGTCTGACAAGCGTGAGCTGGGAGTAAGCAGGGGCAAAGTCAGAAGTATACAGACAATATTATGTATACAGTTACGAGATCGAGCTTTCAGAAGGGGTAGATTTAGACCATATATAATCTGCAGTCTCTCTCTTTCACATACAGTGACAGAGTCACAGAGTTAATTGGTTTTTAATAAAGCTTTTAATCTCCGTGATTAACGAGGCTTTACAGTCCAAACCAACAAGACCTGGCCGATGTATATGAGAGTGTGTAGGACATCACCACCAACATTAACTGTGAGTGAAGGTTTGCAAACGCCTTGTGCGGTAAGGACTTAGTTGAAATCTGATCAATACCTGATCAATAGGAATGAGAATGTAATCTGACAGAATCCCACCTCTGGTCCTATCGGTTCAGTAGTGCTGACATTCATTTCCAACAGAAACGACAAGTGTATGAGGTTTAGATCTCTGTCTGATCTATACAACACTTATAGCAGGAACCTCAAACAGTCCCCAAACATATGAGCTGTGAATGCTTTCGTTTCACACACATTTCTTTGTTCACTGCCCTCTGTCATACATGAATTATTTAGCAGGTCCAGCGAAGGATATTTATCTGTCTTTAGTGATTGTAGTCCTGGTCCTGTGCCCAGGAGAACATGGCTTCTATATTTATCCACAGGCATTTTACTCTCTGTTCAATAATGGATTTTTATTTATTTATTTTAATTTGGGAGGGGGGGGGGGGGTTATCAATTTTATTTTCAGACTGTTAAGAATTGAGCCCCATTTCACTGACTCGCTGTTGCATCAAGCAACTGTCTACAAGACAGAAACAAAGTTGTTTATGAATGTTCAGCTTTAAAATGGCATTAGTACATAATTATGAAGAAGGATGAGGAGCTCTTTCTTTCAATGTGTAAAAGCAATCACTATACACACAGGCATGTGTAGAAGAAAGAAACAAATGTGTGGAAGTGAAGCTGAATCAATCACACGAGAGAAAAAGATGACGAGGGGAGAGTAAAAGCAAAGGAAAGGAAAGGAAAGGAGATTGGATGAGACAAAATATGAGAAGAGAAGAGAAAAGACAAGAAAAGAGACGAGAGAGAAGAGATGTGAAAAGACAAGAAAACAATGAAGAAATACCAAGCAAGCAGAGAAGATACTAAGTGAGACAATAAGAAAAAAATACACAACAAAAGAAGACTACAAAAGAGAGGAGACGGATGAAAGAAAGCAAATATGAGACATGACCCATGAGTAGACCTCCGGGATTATGAAAGAGGTGCTGTCTAGATAGACAGAGCTTTGAAATGAATGAGTGCAATAAGGAAAGATATCATTCCTTTAAGTCATGCCTCGACTACCGCCCTAGAGCAAGGGATTGCACGGAAAGAAACTGAACTGATGAATGGAAATCTGAGGCTTTGTTCATGAGAGTGGGACATATCGATCCGTGGAGCTGGGGATGGTGGGCTGCATGCATGTGTATGAAGATTTGTGTGACCGGTCCTTATTGATCAGGAGCAGACAGAATTCAACACAAAGATGGAGAGATGGAGAAATTAAACAACAACAAGCGAATCCCATCACCATGTGTTCACCAGACCAGAGAGAAGAGGCAAGACATGGGGGAGGATAGGACATTAAAGGATGAGAGACAAGACAGAGGCGAGGACAGAGAACACGAGGGGGGAAGAAAGGAGAAACAAGGACAGTTGACTAGACTAGAGACAAAAGATAAAGGCTGAGGGACTGCAGCAGTGATGTGAGGGTACAGGAGATACATGGGGAAATGGAGAGACTGGACGAGGAGACAGAAATAGAGGGCGACAGACCAGCAGAAGAAAGAGAAGAGACAAGGGGAAGAGGAGGACAGAAGAGAGACAAGGAGGGAAGAAACATGGGGAAATAATGAGGAAAGATGAGATGAGAGAAAATAAAAGGGGAAAGACAGAAACAGAGGAGAACTGAGATGAGAGGAGGTGGGAGAATAGGAGGGACATGCAGAGAAACAAGCACATGAGAACAGAGGAGAGACGAGACAAACAATGAGAGAAAGGGGGGGAGATGAGAAGAGGAGAGACAAGGGGAGACATGGGGGGAGCAAAGGTAAAGAAAGTGAAGAGGAACGTTAAGGACATGAGAGAGCAGAGATGAGGGGAACGAGAGGGGAAAGACAAGAGGAGAAACAAAGAGAACAAACTAGAGGAGAGACAAGATGAAGGACAAGGAGAGAAGACCTGAGGAGAGAAAGGAGATGAAGACGAGGAAGATACTAGAGGACGGATAAAAGGAGGCAGGAAAAGAGTGAAAAAAGAAAATAAGAGGAACAAGGATTTGAGAGGACATGAGAGGTGGAAATGAGAAAAGATGAGACATGGGGAAGGAAGAGGAAAAATTGAAGAGGAGGACTAGATATGAGACGAGGGGAGAGGAGAGGAGCCTTTACAACCAGCCAATTCCAAGAAAACTTTGTCCAAGGACAGACAATATATCACCCAGTGTCAGAATAGATTTATAAATGTGCCCACACATCTCTTTCCTAAAACGTGGCACATGGTCCAATCTACCATCACACACACACACACACACACACACACAAATATAGCACTTCAACTCAGGATCTCAGTAATGGACATCAGTGCAATTGTGTACAAATGTGCTTTAAGTGAGGGGAGGCGCAGCCGTGACTCCGTATGTGTGTGCGTACTGGAGAGAAGGAGAGATAAATGAGTGTAAAAGAGGCAGAACTTAGCCAGTGTGTGTTGGCCAGAGTCTGTATGCGTGTAACATGACAGACTGCTAATGCACCATTATCTTAAAACTCTGAATCAGCACACACCGTTGATTAATTCTCTGAACTCTGAGCCCAGTCCAGGGTTATCATGCCTCTGGGAAACCAAGATGGTCAGCCAGAGAGGTCCGAAATGTACCTGATTGGAGGGGTGGGAGTGTTGCTGTTACACAACATCAATGCAGTAGTGTTTCATGTCAACTGCAGTCTTTTGAACTGTTTTTGTTATTTGGTTTAAGGCTCTTTTATACATACATGCATATATATGCTTATCCAGGCAGCCCTCACAACTTCTGCAGACTAGTCAGCTAAAGGAATCATCCTAATTACGTATGCTCTAGGTGTGCAGGATAAAAGTAGTAATCCCTCAATGTGAATAAAAATAATTAACAACAGTGATTCATCAAGCAGTTTATCCCAGGGGTGTCCAATCCTGCTCCTGGAAGGCCAATGTCCTCTATAGTTTAGATCCAACCAGCTCCAAAACACGTGCCTGGCTAGCCTGAAGACCTAGATTAGCTGGTCCAGGTGTGTCTAACTAGGGTTTGAGCTAAACTCTGCAGGGCAGTAGGCGTTTCTCAATGTCAAGGATATTTCCTTGGTAGGACTGATCCTTCCAAGTCACTTCCTTCAGAGGCTAGGTGAGACTCCTCTTTAGCATTCGGAGAACACGTAAATGGAACAGGCTAGCAAGTGCACGTAATTGCATCATTACGTCAGTGAAAAGGTCCGTTTGAATAACGCTGTGAATGGTATCATTAAATTACTTTGGACAACTTAACTAGTTATTTATAAAATAAATGCCGTAGACGCAACCAATTGTTAAATGACTGGTCCGGTTCAGTTAACCATTTGTATTTGTATAATTTACAATATCAATACGGTAGTAATTTGTACTTGCATTTAAACGTCAAACTTTACTTATATTTACTACAGTTATAACAAATGTTTGGTAACGTAAATAAAAACCGTTAACGCTCCGACTACGTTAACGTTCGTCATTTTTTAATTTTGAACTAACGTTAGATAGCAAAGCTGCTCACATAGGATTGTGGGTGATTTGAGAGCGCGAAGAGCGCGAAGGATACACATATGCATCCTTTCCTGTGTATGGGATATTCTTCGAACGAAGGACTCAGTCCTTGGTTGAAATTTCGAGGATGCTTGACATTGGAACAGTCCTTTGACGGATGTCGATGACGTAGCATCCTCGAAATACTGGCTTCCGAGGATCCTTCCTTGACATTGAGAAACACCTAGTTTCCCTCCACGAGCAGGTTCGGATGCCCCTGGTTTATCCACAGTTCCACCTCAAAAGAATGATTTACTTCCATTGTGACAAGAAAATACTAGATTACGAGAGGTCCAACAGTACAAGTATTTGTACCGAAAAATGTTTATGGGGTTTTCATTTCAGAATACATGTCTATGAAGCAAATACAGTGTTGTTTTAACCCCTGCACCTGCAGAACCTGTGGGCGGAAGTTAATTTGAAAGTCCAAGCTTCCCCTCTAGAATGGGACAGTACCATTACTCATATACTTTGATATCGCGAAAGCATTTGAAACATAACAGAGGGAAAAGTGCATGACCCAAGTTTTCCTAAACATGGGACATGCTTTATATTAAGTGCTTCAATCTCACTCATAAACTGGATGCCACTCAGAGACTGGAAGAAAATCACGAATTAAATTATAAAGGAATCATCTGGAGCCAGATGTGGAATTGAGGCTCATTTTGAACCGGGCTCATTCATCACTCACACATATGGAAGTGGTGCAGGAGAAGAGGTCTTTGGAGGCTCGAATGATCTCCAAAAGATGGATTCGTCCCAGGAGAGAGTAATTGAGCGCAGAATGACTGATGCCTTCCCAAGGGTGCAGAGCCAGCAGTGCTGGCCAGGGACGCTTAAACGATCACCGCACCGCCTCCATCTGGCCAAGGGCTGCTTGATCGAGTGAGGACTACCTTATGTTCCTCAGGGTAAAGCTGGTGCTCGTGAAGTGTGTGGGTTTCATTTGATGGATTTCACATGTGGGACTTATGAACCGCTAAGTCATTTTCAGAATTTGGAGTTAATTACTGATAATAATGGATAACTGAAAAAATCACATGCAGGGCAAAGCAAAACAACAGTGTGCAATGCTGCACAAACAGCATGGACAGCACATCTGCAGTGGTATATACTCTGTGAAAATGTCAAATACGAGAAAGCCTTCAGAATTTTAACAGCCATGGACAAAAAAAGCCCAGTAATCTTTATTTTACAACATCTTTAAGAAAAACAAGCACCAGGATCTGCATGAACTAAAATAAATGCTGTAACCCACAGAAAACAAGATGCATTCTGACTGACAGCCACAAAGTTTATGATCGCTCTGATACAGAATTTAATTTACATAGCAGGAAAGCCACAGAGCCGTCTCCGATACAAGACTTTTATAACCACTCACTGTTTCTATTGGGAGTCAGAGCATGATTTTACTTTTTTTGATAAAATCCTCTCACAGAATTGTACACTTTATCTCAACTAAGATTCGTGCCTGTGTTACTGATGAAAAAAGAAGAGCTACTGAGATTCATTTTGACTGAAATCATCCAACTGAAACGAAACAAATCGTGAGATATCTAAAGATTTCCAGCCTTAATTTTCCCTTGATCAAGACACTAACTTCAGGTGAATTCAGTGAGTGTTCCCGATATAAAAATATCATATATTGCTTTAGATAACAGCATCTGCTAAATGCATTAAGTGGAGCTTGATTTAATTTCACTCCTTATTTTCCAGTTTAACTCACCACTCCATGTTCTTTTTTTATCCTCTTGCTCTCTTGAAACTGACTAGTTGATTTCAAGAGGTTCAAGCACGAAAACAGGATTTATTTGCTCTACTGATCTAAGGAGGATGTAGTATGTCACATATTCCAACCGGACAGACACTACGCCATGATTTCACTAATTACTAAATAAACTGCCCACAGTGGAAGTGAAAATCATGTGCAACATCAGTCAGAACATCAAACAGAAATCAAGCACAGAAATAGAAATCAACCAGCCCAAAAAATGTCTTCACTTGTTGCGTGATATATGGTTAGAACAAAACTCTGATAATTTTGTACCTGATAAGCAACAAGAGCAGCTAATCTGTATGCAAAAAGCATCTTAAATCTTTCCTGAACTGATGTAAATACATAACCGCACGCTTTTACATGAACACAATCAACATTTAGCAGCTGGACCAGCTCCGACTGAATGACAATGGGTTTAATTGTTTGTTCAAAAGATCAGGGAGATTGAAAAATGTTAAATCACTAAATTGCATTTATTTATAATGCAATACACATTGAATAACATCATAAAGTTGGGAAACACATAGTTTAAGAACAATATAATAAAATACCAAAAACGAGTGCTAAATATGACCCACTTAAGAGGCGCGACTGTCTTACAATAACACACACGACACTGCCACGTGCTGCTGTCTCTTTAATAAACACACACATAAACACACAGAGATGAACTCACTTTTGTTTAAAAAGCTCTCCATCTCTCAACAGTGCTGTGTGTTGTGTGTGTAAATCCTGAGAGGATTTCAGCTAAACACTGAATATCAGAACAGCTGTTGCTTTCTCTAATCTTTATCACACACACACACACACACACACACACACACACTCAAAGGATGATTGCTGACAGCAGCTAAATATAGCGTCACTCATATATGACATTACTAACAGGAATCCATCAACATAGCTTATATATTACATCAAATTAATTTCTTTTAAATGTCCTTTTCCCTCTAAAGTGAGTAGGATTTCTGATCATCTTACGACAAACAACTGGAAACTGCATCGCTGTCCTCATCCAACTCTTGCCAGAGATATCACATCAAAATTAATCAAACCGTATTACATCGATGTCTTACAAATGTTCATGTTGGTCCTTATAAGGTTCGTATAAGTTAGCAATATTGCCATTTGGTATAAAGAACAGAACTAAACATTACAAATCGCAAACATTCGATATGCAAATAAACAAGACACTGTTAAAATACGAAATCAAAACTTCTGCAAACATACAAGAATAAAGGATCTCACTGCGAAAGAAAAATTCTATCACAAAAAAAATAAAAAATACAAGAAGAAATCCAAGAAACTGTTTAACTAGAACTTGATGAGAGAAAGCAAACTAAGAGCAACTACTGTAAACTAGCAGAGATGGGATGAAAGCACATCAGCGGGAGCGTGCACACGACACTGACCTTGCACAGTTTCTGGTAACGCGGTGAAGATATCGCCATTCTCTGGAGCCGGTGTAAGAAGACCACCACTTTCTGCAGAGACGTCCGAACTACAGCCATCATCTTAACTCTGCCAGCACACGACTGCCAGCGTCTGAGAGCATGCATCCTCACCGCCACACACACACAGACACACACTCACGCACGCTCACATATCCCCCACCACCAGCTGAGCGAAATGTGACGAGCCCTGACAAACATGCCCCACACACACACGCACACACTCAAGCGCGTCATGAGTGCTCGCTCCTCTCCAGCGATAAACAAGAGTCACGGAGAGAGAATTAACACTGCGTGACAAACAAAAAAAGACTATGAGAGAAGGGGGAGGGAAGGACTGATACAGCGGATGGAGAGAAACTCCGGAGAGCATTCAAGAGACGGAGGGTCTCTTTCAGCACCAAAAGAGCGAGAGGGTGTTTAAATTCATAAAGGGAATGAATGAGGGTGACACAGTTTACTGAAAGAGAGCACATCTCCTGTGAGACTGCGAAATAGAGCAGCGAGACACATCAGGGAAATGAGGGAGACACGAGGAGAACAGTAATGATTCGGAGGGGAAAGCACTCGCTCTTTCACTGTGGGAAAGTGCTATTATTATCTCCTTCTGCGCTTCTGATGACCTTTGACAACAAATGTTCACGAAGCTAAAATGAAATCAATAATGACCCCATTGCTTTCTCGAAGGAATAGTTCAATCAAAAATAAAGATTCAACAGTTAGTCTGATGAATGTCATTCCAGACCTGCATGACTGACTTTCCTTCCTTGAAACACAAAATGAGAAATTTTGAAGAATGCGCTGGTCGCTCTTTTCCACGCAATTTCAAGTTTAGTTTAAATAATAAAAAAACCCCACTATATTAAGTACAAAAGTCATTTTCTGAGGCTAACACGTAACAGCTTTGACTGATAAATTAGATATTTGTATATTACAATTACATTACTTAACCAATGAAAATTTATGGTTATGAGTTGTCTAAATTACAGGCACCAATTTGTCATAAATCATTGTCAAAGTATTTTTAAAATGCATTTTTGGCAAGTTGGCAACTACACTAGCCGAATGTATTTATTTTTTTGAGTTGGGATCCATTTAAGAAATCAGTTGATTCAATCCACAAAACCGATCTGAATGACTGATTCATGACTCTGATCCAGATTCAATGAACCAGTCGTAAAAATCAAAAGCTGGAGAGAGGGAAACATTTTAGTAAATAACAATTAAAATGTTTGGTCACAGTGTATGAGACATACATTACGGTGCGGTTTTGATGCATTTGTGTCCTTTTTAAGCTAGAATGCACCAGTCTTCATTTATTGTAATTTTATGAAAAGGAGCAACCAGCACAGTCTTCAAAATATCTTCTTTTTGTGTTCCACAGCAGAAAGTCATTCAAGTTTGGAACAAAAAAAAAGAGGATGATTAAATGCAGACAGAATTTATATTTTTGAGGTGAACTATCCCTTTAAGTAAGTAAACGCAGTCAGTTCTAATTTCATTTTAGGTCAACATCACAAATCTATTTTCAGCCCCTTTCTTCCAACCACCTGCCTCCATAATAGTATACAACAACCACTCTTCACCATCTAATCAAGTCTGGATGGACCAAGTCCTGCTGTTTCACTCAGAAATACATCACAACATTTCACATTCAAGAGGTTAGAAACACTACAATCTGGAGCTAAAGCAGCGCTCATCGTGTCTGCGTCTCAAATCTGAGTCTGTCTCCTGATGTGAGTTTGATAAGTCTGTCTGTCTCGTCACACTAACCACTAGTGAGTCAGGGTGATTTGAGCGGGATCGGGATGTTCAGGGACAAAGATGGATGGGCAACAAATCACTCCAAACAACAGTAAACAACAAAATGCCAACCATGAGATCATGTCATGCATTAGATGACATTTTTTTGTATAATCAAAAATACACAAGGAAAAGAAACACGATTTACTACGCTCTTACACACAGCAGGTTTAATTAAAGCAAATAAAAGGAAAGTAGTGCTCACTGAAAACATAAAGACATCAGCAACTCTTATTTCTCATTTCTCTGTCATTGACGTCAAACAAACAGACATCAGCCAAGATGAAACACTTTCATAACCTTCTCCAGTCATCAGCTACAAACACGCTTGCAAGGAAATATCTGAATATGTCCTTGACACATGAAAAAAAGACAATATATGATGGATGACTACAAATGAACGGTCAATGACTAAGTGGAAGACAGATGGAGAAAGAAATTAATATTTATATGTATGCATGTATTTTGCTTGTTTGTCAAATCAAACCACAATTTGGTTTCAAATGTTTGTATTTTGTCAGGAAACCACAGGACAACTTCTCTTTTAAGGCTACGTCTACATTATCCCGGACACATTTGAAAATGCCGTTTTTGTTTTAACATGCTCTCCATCCACACTAGCGTTTTCAAGCTAACTCACGATGGTACGTCTGATCTAAAACGCAACTGCCCTCGTGTTTTGCCGCAAATAGCAATCGCAAGTAAATCTGCTTTCATTTTTGCAGGACTGTGATATGAAGAGTGTACAAAGTAACACATCTATAGCAGTAGTGTGAAAGTGCATAGCACATAACGTGCACAATACCAGTATAAACACGGACATCTATTGGCAGAATATGTGTCACATGACTAAACTTGCGTCATCGTTCTCAAAAGTGAAAAAGTTTATCAAATGTATCCACTTTGGAGAGGATTTTCAAAAAGTTTGTTTTCTGTGACTAAAAACACAATCTGAGTGTGGACGGAAGGCCAAAACGGAGAGAAAATTATACTACGTATAACGATGAACAAAAGCGAACAAATGAATAAGTATAAAAAACATGTATGAGCAGTTTTGACCCTGTAATGCCTGAAAATCTTGAATTGTGACACTCAATAACGGCCTTCAGGAAGGGCCCTTCATGAAAGAATTCAGCTGCTCGCTTTGGTTTCAACTAACCCTACAAACATCCTCACAGTGCCCTTCACAGGTGCAAAAATGCCATCTGTTGCCACGCAACATCACAATAAAAGATTATTCAATGAATCTGTGCGACTTCACATTTTACAGCCGGGACAGTTTATTTTAGTACAAGCTGACAGCTTGTGCTTTAGTGTCTCTGCAGTGTGTAGGCTGCTGAATCGTAGTAGGCAGTGATAGCGTACAGTCGTGATTAGAGCGGACAGCAGATAAAGAGATCAAACTGTGATGCATGAATCTCACAGGACAAACACAGCCTCCGCAAACAACTGAAGATGTCGAGTAACAGCTGACACGATCTATAGCTTGATTACACGTATGCCGTGTTCTGGCTGATGGGGGAACTAATGAGGACTGACACAGGGATAACTGAATATCTTTAGCTCCCGTATGTCCCAGATTTGTCTAAACCTCAGACAGTACACCCATGGACCACCTGCAGTCCACACACACCGATCATCAAATGCATTTTGCACAAAGAGAACAAAACTCCCAAGTGCTAGCTGAAAAACACAAGCTCCGATCTGGCTTTCATTATGTCTGGGTCGCAAAGTTGCCTCCAGTCCCAATGGAACATAAGTCTGAAGCGCTTACCCCAAGCTGCCCTTTGAGCTCTGTGATGTGGGTGGAGTCCTGCGAGAGCTCCTCCCTCTGGGCGGCGTCAGATAACACGCTGACCGTAGTCTCCGCCTCATGGAGCCACTTGAGGAAGGACTCGAGCTCTCGGAGACACGTCTGGAGAGACTTCAGCTCTGAATCCAGCGCAGCCTGACGATCCGACGCCCTGATGACAACACGGCGGGAAAATCAACCACGCCGAAGAAATCCAAACAACTGCTACCAGATTACAAATGCTTATTAACACATGCATATTTAATTATTATTAGTGCATTAATAGTTATAGTGGTAATATTTGTGCAATCATAATGCAATATTTATAAAACATTTACTATAAAAGAATAATAAAGGTAGTATCTACTTAAATGTGGTTTATGAAAGCATAATGAACATGCTGTTTCAGTGTGTGTGTGTGTGCGTATGATTAATTTCCTCTCATTTCTTTTTAGATTAGGGAAACGAACGCTCCTCGTCGGTGTGTGGATGTATGAGCGCATCCGTGTGCAAACACATACCTGTTACTGACGCTGTTCCACACCGTGTTGAGTTTGTCCATGACCTCTTTGACCTTGCGCGTGTCGTCAGAGGCATATTCCTGCAGAAGCTGATTGGACAGTTCATTAAAGGACGTCAGGCTCTCCTGTCCTCGACTGAGCTCCTGCAAGAACGCCTGACAGCAAAAAAACATCAATAAATCAAGCTACCGTCTAAACAGCACGACAAAAGCTCAACGAAAACGGTGGAGTCGCTATAGAAGTCTAGATGATGTTTAGTTCATGCAAGTCTGCAACTTTAACTCAAATGACTTCAGGGAATCAGTCCAAACAACCTTAAAACATTTATTTCTAACCTAAGGCAAACACGAAAACATACCTTCTTGCCTAAAATATCTGCTTTGTTTAAAACATCTGAATAATATATGAATGCTAAACAATACGGTAGATAAAGTATGACTCTAGCACCCCATACAGGTGCGTTTCAGTAGTGTGTGTGTCGGTGTGTGTGTGTCGATTCAAAAGCCACATTTACACTTGTGCTATTAAGTGCACAGTGACTCAGAAATGCTCTTAAGAGTCTACAAGACGAATATGAAATCTCATTCATTCATTATTTAATGCAATGTTTAATCTGACAATCATTTCTTCACTTAATGGATGAGAAGCCCTTTTGTCTTACATATGTTATTATCTAGATTATATGTAAGATTTTAAACCCTGTTAAAATTAAAGCTAAAGACATGAATATTTCATTAATATTAGTGCAGTTATATTTATAGCGGTAATACTTGTGAAAACAAGGTAAGGTTTTTGTGTCAGAATTACAATGGTCATTGGAAAAATAAAACAAGATTATAAATAAGAGATGCAGATATTTGTTATGGGGTAAATTTAAGACTTTAAGACCTTTTCAAGACACTGCATTTTAGAAACACAGACACACTTCACACATGTTTTAATGTGAATGAATAATCCTCATGGTCTTGTTTACGCTGCTATTCGCACATATAAAGATAAAGCCTTGTATAACAAAGCTAAAACCACAGGTACTGAATTTATTGTGCTCTGAACTCATCAACTTATATTACATTCGTGCTGAGAAAATAAATTAAAGTTGAAAAAATGAGACGATAAGGCCTAAAAATAAGAGAGGCTTGCTGCACTGACAGAGAAATATGGAGCTGCCTGGGAGAACCAGAGATAAAGTGAAACAGAGAACGTTTCTCTGAGAGACTGCAGACTTTTTAAAAGGAAGATATATGAACAGTTGACAAGGAACATGATAAGACTTAACAAACATACAGATACAAAGTTTAGAGTTGTTGTTCAATGATTCCTGTCCATGAATTGCTCATCAGTGGATGCTCTGCAGTGAATGGGTGCCGTCAGAATGAGTGTCAGACGATAAAAACATTACGATAATACACAAGTAATCCACTCCACTCCAGTCCATCAGTTAAAGTCTTGGGTGTTTATAAGAAACATTATTTAGATGTTTTTAATGTTTTGAGCTCATGTGGGCTCAAATGAGTCTTCTTTACATAATATTACTTTCTCCAGTGAAAAGTTGTCAGGTGTGAATCAGGAGAGAAATCTGCACAGCTCAAGCAGCGCTTACAAGCCAAAACAGTCGGAAACAGCTCTAAACTAAATATGTGGGAGGACTTTGATATGAGAAAACAACAGGAGTTGGGCTTTTTCACAGATAAAGCTTTATTATGGATTCATATTTTAGCCAGAAGCAACAGTCTGAAGTTAAAAACATCTAAATGATGAATGTGTTCTTATAAACACACATTTTTTCACTTCTCCAAATGTGAATTGATGGAGTGGAGTGTTGTGGATTACTGTGATGTTTTTATCAGCTGTTTGGACTTTCATTCTGACGGCACCCATTCACTGCAGAGCATCCATTGGTGAGCAAGTGATAGCATGCTACATTTCTCCAAATCTGATGAGGAAACAAACTCTTCTACATCTTGAATTGTCTTAAGGGGAGTACATTTTCAGCAAATGTACATTTTGGGGGGGAACTGCAGCTGAAGCTGTAATCCATTTATCCAGTTTGATTGGCAGTTCGTTAATTAGGTTGGATGATTAATCAAACATTAATCACATCTGAAGTGTTTATTTAATAAAAAAATGCAAAGCTTTTCTATTGAAAAAAAATTATAGTGGGCTTAATTGGAACAAGAACTTAAAAGTCACTCCTTGCTTTTAATTAAATCAGCAATCTCATTGTGTCACTTCCTGACAAAACATAATATGAGTGTCTTTTTTCACTTTAATACCCACTTTAGGGAAAGCCTTTTCATATAACTAGAAGAAAGCATGTACAGATAAGATTCAGATGTTATTAATAGGGTCACTTCTAATGTTAATTAAATGACAAAAAGTGCCACAAAAAAGCCTGATGGATTTCTCCTGTTCGCTCAACTACAAATCACACTGATCCACATCCCAGTATAAACTGAAAACACTGTTGCTTTCGTTGAAAATGCATGTGTCTGAGTTGAGACTGAGTTTTCACACTTCTGAATGATCTTATTTTAAACTGGAAGAAGAGCAAAATGATGGCAAATCTTTAAGGTTACAAAGGTCAAAGGTGAAAAGTCAAGATCTCACCTTGTTGTCACTGATCTGTTTGGTAAGCGGCTCCCGGCTCAGCTGCAGCAGGTTGTTCAGACGCATCTCGTTTTGTCCAATCAGAGCGTTCACCTTGTGCCTCTGCTCCTCCCATTGGTCACTGTGGCCGATCATGCACTCCAGCTGCAGAAGCCGCGCCTCCAAGCCATGCTGTGTGCCGTCCCATTGGCTGCAGACCTTCTCCACTGACACACAGCAGCAAGAGAGAAATGAGTCTCACCATCTCACACAACAGATGCCATCCACATGCTTCTTCACTAATACAGCCCTCAGACAGATGTATGGACAGACAGACAGGCTCATAGATAGATAGATAGATTTACAGATAGATATATAGACGGATGGACAATGTCAATGCCGTGCATTGTCTTAAAGTGACAGCACTTTCTTAATGTTACTCGAACAACAAAAGACAAGGAAATAACTCACTGCTCTTGATTGAATAGCTTTTGTAACTTTAATTAAGATTAATCTTTAATTTATACAAACATGCAATGTTATTTTACATTTGATGACTTTATTAAATTACTGCAGCTAAGAACTATTGTTAAACCTACCTAGTTTGATTAGTTGTTCTTATTTCTTTTTGACAGTACAGTCCTTTTTCCCTTAAACATAACACATACTGAACTGTACCGAAACCGTGACCATGGTACAAACCGAACCGTGAGTAATTTGAACTGTTACACACCTAATATATGTGTCAAAAACAGGATTAAGAATAAGACTATGACAGGTTAATGCTAAAAACAAGATCCAGACTAAGGCGGAGATAAAGAAGATGATGATGGATATATGCTCACGTTTCTCAGAGATGGAGGTGCGCACGTCGAGGTTGGAGGTTTTGTTCTTGATGTTTTGAGCCAGAGTGATGATGTCTTCCAGCTGTGGATGTCTCTGATCCAGATCAACTTTAGTCGCCTACAAACAAACACAGCACAGGGCTTTAAACATGACCAGGGTTTAGCGGCCCAGATGTTGGTCAGGCAGGGCTCTAAATAATAATTATTTGCAGACAGAAACAAAGCCATTATTCACTGCTTTTATTTTCTATTGAAAGAAAAATCTGCAAGCTATCTGCCACCCTATCAAGCCAAACGTCTCTCTCAGGTGTAACTCTGTGGTCTGACCTGCAGGCGGCCGATGGTGGTGTGGATCTCCTCTTTGTCTCCCACCGTGACGATGTTGGATTTGAGCATCTGATGGATGAGGAGCAGCCAGTCCGATAGCTCTGTGGCCGTCTGCTGGAGGTAGCTCGGGCCCGCCAGCTCTGTGGCCGTCTGCTGGAGGTAGCTCGGGCCCGCCAGCTCTGGAGACAGAGGCTCTTTCAGTCTGGCATCCAGAGCTTTCCAGTCTGCTGCCAACTGTTCGATTTTACTCTAAACAAACACACATACATCCACTTCATTCTCATCCATCTCTGCACTTTGCAAACAAAACCACAACAATAATGGAGTAAGTGCTGTGTGACAATTTGTTTACTTCCAGTGTAGTTATAGAGTTCACTGTTGATTGTAGAGTGCACATTTTTGAGCGTTACCACATCCATGTCTGTTCACACCACATCTGCATTGTCAATTCAACAGTTTTTCTTTTTAATTGATTGTTTTAATCTCTTTTACATTGCACTGTGAAGAAAGCTGGCCAACCAGTAAGATTTGTGTTTTTTTATCACATGCCACTGCTTTAAACTAAAACCGACGCTCATCAGTGAATAACAGAAGTGCATCTGGACTCTTGCATTTGGTGTTTTAAAACCATTAAAAATACAAATATCTGAAAAGTAATTACTGTTACAGCAAATAATGTTAGACTTCACAATGTTTATTATGCATTGTATGAACTGAAAAACTGCATGTGAAAAACACTTGTGTTGGTGTAAGCTAGGGTTATTACTGTTAAACTACAATGATCAAATAACACTTGTAGTTGGAATAAATGTTAACTGAAATGAATGAATGAATTTCAGCTAGTTTCCAAAGCAACATGCAAAACAACTCGAATTAAATTAAATAAAACTAATTCATATCAAAAACTAAATAATTAATAATTTAAACTAAAAATTATAAACAACTAATAATAATGATTAAAAAAACACTGCAGCTAAAGTTTAAGCAAAAACATATTAAAATAGAAAATATAATAAAGTCTAATTCAAAATCGTAACTGTATAAAAAACTATTTCAATGATATTAAAGTAACTCTGGTGTGAGCAGATCTTTAGCATTAAGCTTAAATGATTTAGGCAAAATTCCCTTACTTTTCATACATTAAAAACAGCTTTGGCAACGCACTTTTAATGATAAAAAGTAAGTGTTTTTTTTTTGTGACACAAACCTTCTCCTGTGGTAAAAGCAGCTGTTTCCTCTGGAGTTCAATAGAGTAAGACAACAGCTCCTCCAGCTCCCGCTTCTGCTCTCGCATGGACATTTCCAGACCCTACACAAACACACGTCCGTCAGATCTCAGTCAAACTCGGATGATCATTTGTTAGATATTCTGCCTTCACTGGGATGAACTAGACCAAAACATAAAAGACTAAATAAGCATCTAACAGACAGAGCTGGGTACTAACTGCTTACATGCAATCTGGATTACATATCCACATTACATAAATACAAAAATTATATTTTATATTGCTCATAATCAGATTACAGATACTTTTTATAGATGACATATTATCTACAGTATTATATTCTGACAGTTAATCATTGATAATGTATTGATTCTCCCTAATTCTTTTGTTTAAATGGATTCCCAAATGATTTGTCAGCCAAAACCAATTTGACATTAACTATTTGCTTGAAATATATTTCAATCATTTAACAACAAATTTAGTCACAGTGGCATGCAGGTAAACAAATTGAATATTTATATTTCTAATATTTCTAGTGTTTAATTAATTATTAGATTTTAGTCAACTCACAAACACACTGCAGTTCTTACATTAAGCCCAGTTTAGGAAATTAATGTAATGTTTCATGCATTTTATGATGTTGATATTAAAGAAAGAAAGAAAAATAAAGATCTGAAATCAGTGATGGATTCAGCTAACAGATCCCCAGAAATTCAAATGCTGCAAATATATAATCAATCTCAGTGCATTTCAAAACACTACACTCGATGCTTTCTTTCGTCTCTGGAAGACAAAAAGGAGATATTTGGAGAAATGTGTCGGTGTTTTTCCACACAATGGAAGTCAATGGTCACCCAAACTACTTGGTTACCTATATTCCTTCCACAGAAGAAAGTCACTCAGCTTTGGCAGAGCTGAATCTGCACCGGTGAACTCTTTCAGTGCTCTACAGAGATGCAGTGTGTTGAGCGTCTGACCTGTCTCTCCGCCGGTGTGACGTCGCTCAGAGACTGGCTGCTGATGTTAACCCAGCCGCCCAGTCTGCTCATGCGCTCCTGAAACTGTGTGTACGACCCCAGCCTCCTCTCGTCCTGGACCGCTGTGTGTGTCTGCAGACGCCCCTCCACCTCACGCACCTTATCCAGCAGCTCACGGCTCACCTTCAAACACACACACACACGTGAAGCTATATGAGCCAGCAGATTAATCACACATACATATAAAGCCACAGCATTAGCTCGCTTGGATGATTACCAGAAGTGTGTCAGGTCCAGATTTA